>NC_140167.1:169995160-170108865 GCF_963971535.1 Notolepis coatsorum
TGGATGTGTTGGGGCAACAGATGTATTTACCCCCCCTCTCTCTCTCTCTCTCACTCCCCAGACACTCTGGATGAGTTGGGGCAACAGATTAATTTCCACGAGGAGCACGTGTTTCTGTTTGGGGTGTTTGATGAGAGCCAGAGCTGGTACCCACCAGCAGGCGGCACCGCAGGCAGCCATGTCAAACACACCGTTAACGGATACAGTCATGGAGCACTACCTGGTCAGTCTGTCGGCTGCGTGGTCAGAGGGTGGGCCGAATCAGTTAGTCAGTGAAGGGAGTCAGTCTGTCAGTTGGTTAATTGGTCTGTCAGTCAATCAGTTAGCCTTTTTGTACATTTAGTGGTCATTTTCTTGCTTTTTTATGACTCAAAGGGGGGGGGGGGGGGGGCTTTAATATTAATATGTCACTTGTGATATGAAGTTTTACAACTAAAAAGGACTTATGATCAGTCTCATATCTCTATGTATGACAATGTGATTCACAGTATAGCTGAACAGTATTTCCATAAGTTCAGCGAAGTACAGTAAGAAAAGCCCATGACCCCTGTCTCTCTGCTCTGCTCAGACGTCAGCATGTGCGCCCACACGTCTGTCAGCCTGCACCTCACAGGGATGAGCTCCGAGGCCGACGTATTCTCCGTACATATGAACGGCCAGGTGCTGCAGCAGAATGGGCACAAAGTGTCGTCTGTAGGCCTGATCACTGGCACTGCCAAGACCGCCAGCATGACCGCCATCCACCCGGGCCGCTGGATGCTCTCCTCGCATACCAGCAAGCACCTGGAGGGTAGGTGTAGATCTGCCTCTGCTACCTCTGTTGTTGCTGTTGTTATTGTTGCTGCTGTTGTTGTTGTTGTTGTTGTTGTTGTTGTTGTTGTTGTTGTTGTTGTTGCTGCTGTTGTTGTTGTTGTTGTTGCTGTTGCTGTTGTTGTTGCTGCTGTTGTTGCTGTTGTTGCTGCTGTTGTTGTTGTTGTTGTTGCTGTTGTTGTTGCTGCTGTTGTTGTTGCTGTTGTTGTTGTTGCTGTCGTTGTCATTGTTGTTGCTGTTGTTGTTGTTGTTGCTGTTGTTGATGTTGCTGTTGTTGCTGTTGCTGTTGTTGTTGCTGTTGTTGCTGTTGTTGTTGATGCTGATGTTGTTGTTGTTGTTGCTGTCGTTGTTGTTGTCATTGTTGTTGCTGTTGCTGTTTTGCTGTTGTTACTGTTGCTGTTGTTGCTGTTGTTGTTGCTGTTGTTTTTGTTGTTGTTGATGCTGATGTTGTTGTTGTTGTTGTTGCTGTTGTTGTTGTTGCTGTTGCCTTTCTTTGTTGCTTTTTGTTGTTTTCTACCAATAAAAAGAGCAATGTTTGCTCTCTCATTGCAGCTGGTATGCATGGATTTGTGGATGTGAAGAGGTGTGAGGGCTTTGAGGCCAACAGACGCAAGCTGACCGCCAAGGAGAGGCGTGAGAGCCAAGAGTGGACTTACTATATAGCTGCGGAGGAGATCGTCTGGAACTATGCCCCCAATATGCCAGCATATATTGACAAGTAAACAGACTTTTTTTATTCTCTGTTACACATCAGAGGTATGCACATAATCTTATCTGACATGCCAATCTGGCCAAATTCAGTCTGATACTTAACAAATTCAGGAGCGTGTGTGTGTGTGTGTGTGTGTGTGTGTGTGTGTGTGTGTGTGTGTGTGTGTGTGTGTGTGTGTGTGTGCGTAACGTTAGCGCTGACCAAGTCATGGATAATCGATTTTTCAGCCCGCTTCTCTAGCGTGCATAAGGACACATATACTATCGATAATCTAGCGTTTATTTGAAAACGATTAATAAATCAGCCAAAAAATTACAACGTGTTTTGTATATTCCACTAAAGAGCTATTATCGCGGATTTCTCTGGAATTACTAGAAACTATACTCGTATTCAAAACGGTATAAAACGGAAATGTACCAATGAAAAAACAATCCGTTTCATACATGTTGACTGCAAGCAAGTCATTGATAAGCGACGGGGGTATTAGACCCATAGCCATAATTTAAGATATAGTTTAAGCGTTCGCAAATTTCCCCGTCCTCTCATTGACTAAAGCGCTGGCACGGAACGGCCTAATTTGGTCATGTGGGCGTGGCTCTGAATGTGTTAAAGCTGCATCGGGTCGTTTTGAGAAGAAATAATTACCTCTACAATAACTAGTTACAAATGCTTGAATGTTGCTTATAATCTTGACACAAATACCCCAAAAATCACCCTTTGAAACGAAGTGGAACAACATTGCGCTTAGAGGAGGCTTCGTTGTGTGGTAAAGGTGGTGGGAGGGTAGGAGCACCACAGCCAATCAGATCATTTGTATGGTAAAGTAGGTGGGAGGGTAGGAGCACCACAGCCAATCAGATCATTTGTATGGTAATGGTGGAGGGAGGGTAGGAGCACCACAATCAGATCATTTCTAGTTTCAACAGTGCTCCAGGGACATACTGACACAATTGGCAGTGTCAGCGGGAGGGAAGCCGGTGGGTGGTAATCTGGTCATTGTAAACAGCGACTCCTACAGGTCGGTCAGGGCGCCTGCACCACGAGGAAGGGATCTGGGTGAGGTAGTGTGCCCTCCCACGCGTTACACTCACCCAATGAGAGTCCTCGCTGCCAGGTGAAAAGAGGCTGCTGGCTGTCTCCTATACAAGATACAACAAGATACAAGATACTTTAATGCCACACAACGATGGTTGGTGGTAATTGTTTGCGGTACAGATTGTTAAGCACTGGTTACATCAACATGAAGCATCAGACATCAAACATCAAACGCCCCCCTCCCACCTCCCAGTCCCCACAATAAATACATATATACATAAAAACATACAGGACAGTCACGGTAACAGTGTCAGTCAGTGACAGATGCTTGCCCGTCTGTGCAAAGGGGGGCGGGCCAGGGTGTTCAGTGTACGGACTGCTGTGGGGAAAAAACTGTTTGTGAAGCGTGTGTGTCTGGTTAGAATAGACCTATAGCGACCTGAGGGCATGTGCTGGAATAAGTGGTGTGCTGGGTGAGAGGGTCGTTGACTATTTTACCAGAGCGGGTGACTGTGCGTGAGGTGTAGATGGAGTCCAGAGAGGGGAGGGGGCAGCCAATTATTTTGGAGGCTGTCTTGGTGATGCGTTGGAGTTTGTGTTTGGTGTGTTTATCAGTGGAACCGTACCAGACTGTGATGGATGAGGTGAGGATGCTTTGAATTATGGCAGTGTAGAATTGGACCAGCAGGCGTTGTTGGACTCTGTACTTCCTCAGTGTATCGGAGGAAACATGTGATAGATTTCAGGGCTCCCTAGACCGGCAAGTAGGGGGAAAATGCGCGCAACGACCAGGAAGGGGAGGGGGAAATTAGCATAACGACAAAATTGGGATGGGAGGAAAAAAAATACAAGAAAAATAGGAGGAGAAAAAGTGAATAAAAAAAACAGTGCTCCAGGGATAACGTCCTTAGGTACCACTTCATGTAATCAATATCAAAGATACATCATACCTCATTTAAACGTTTTCAGAGGTTAGTCCCCCCCCCCCTCAACAACAACAAAGAAATAGTGCACCTTTGATTCATAATTATGATGTATACCTAGTTCTCATTATTACAGTTATTGTTGAACATTGTACTCTTTCAAAATGGTTTGCAAGGACTTACAAACCTCATTATGGATCTGTCCACTTTCAAGATATCCTTGACATTTTAGCTGCGTATATACAGCATTTTGGTTTGAGGCTGTTTAATTCATTGAACCTTTTTTTGCAGGGACTACCAGACCCAATACCTGATGCGGACTCCGCACCGCATAGGGGCAAGCTACAAGAAGGTGGTGTACACCCAGTACACGGACGATACGTTTACTGTGAGGGCAGAGGTCAAGCAGAGGAAAGCGGAGATCGGCATCTTAGGCCCTGTGATTAGGGCCCAGATCAGAGACGTCATCAAGGTAATATCCTACTCTTCCTTGGGGGGCCGACTACAACATGTCTTGTACAATGCTATGGATATATCACTGATTCTTGAGAGTCGGGACAAAACACTTTTTAATATTATATTTTGAGAATGCACACTATATTGATTAGAGTTGTATATTCATGTAGAGAAAGGTCTGAGCTATTTAACCATGTAAAGGTGCGGGCTCTACATAGAAAAACATTTTGAACAAATTCACATGTTTCCCTTTGAAACTTTATTTGGGTTAACTCCGTCAGACACACAAAAAAGTATATAATTCTAATTATTCCAGTCCAACAAGAATCTAAGGTTCTGAAGTATGTTGTAATAGTGTTTAGTTACTCTGGTATGCAATCAAATATAATATATAAACCTCAGGTGTAATTTCACACTATTCTGAAAACACAGATTTAGAAATATTTGCATTTTCAAACTTTGTTTTTAATTTTGATATGATAAAAAAAAGATCATTAAGTAAATAAGACAAGAGGATGAAGATCTGATGCTCCTTTATTACTTAAACAACATAAACTGAAGAAGGAATTTGTATTTTCCACAGAATTAACAAAAACAAACATCTGACGGTGTTGACAAAGATCTGACGGAGTTGACGAGAAACTGACAGAGTTGACTAAATTGTATATGCATCTCTGATAAATGAACACATGCATTTTTTAAACAGATGGAAGTGACAATGATAAGAACTAATAACTCCTTGTTAATGTTAATACTGAACATTTTGTTAACTCAATTGTAATAACAACAAACTTTACATACACTGTTTCCAACTATTACAAAATGCACTGTTTCCAACAACAAAAACAGTCATGGAGACCAGGACCCCTTCTTCTCGTCCCTGTTTTCATCTACCCAACTTCCTGATCTCCACGTTCTCACCCTGCACTTCTCCTCTTCGTTTCCTTCTGCATTTCCGATTAGTTTCACTATGATGTCTTGAACTGGGCAGAAACAGAACCTTTTCTGTTGGACCATGGGGATGCAGAAATTCCACTTTTACATCTTGTTGATCAGTATCCACATCGATGATCTTGGCTAGCCACCAGTGGTCATCATATTAGGGCGGGCCATACTTTTGTGCAAACATGAATTTTAAAGAAATCTTAACATGAGGGGTGTCTAAAATATGTGTTTCTTGTGGGGAATTAAAATATAGGAAACATTTTCGGATATGATAACTCTAACTTACATCATTTTGTATTTCAAACTGGCAGATTTGACAATTTTTCACCCCTTTGCAGGGCCGGACTGGGGGAATTATTCAGGCCAGGAAATATAGTGCGAAATATAGCCCAAGTCAGGCAAATTTTTAAGCAGGGGGTCTGGGGGTCCCCCACCAGGAAGATTTTTGTTACAATGACTTAATTCCCTACATGCTGGTGCAGGACTTTTAAAATGTTTACCCTTTAAATGCCATTGTTTGTGATGGCATCACAAATTATTGTTAAAAAAACACACACATTTAAATATTTTCAATATATCAAATGCAAAGTGGATTTTTCTGGGGGGGATTATTACAGGCTAATAATTGTTATAATCATCATGTGTCAATGATTAGCAACAACACTGATTTTGATGGATTTTTAGTTTTTGTAATGTCAGACTTAACAACTCAGAAATCAGAAAAGTATTTCATTTTTAATCTGACATTACAAGAAAAATTTAAATGGTTATGATCAGGACTGAAGTTGAATAAAAGATTTATGCGGGGAAAAAATGACAGGGGATGATGATGATGCATGGTAACATTAGCTATGTTAGCTAGCTAGCATGTTTATTTTTATCACTGACTAACCTGGTGGTCCCGTGGTGCAAGAAAACATTTGGTCAATGTTGCCACATTTAGCGGCAACATTTAGGGCGTCCCGTCTCTGCTCCATGCTTCCTCTTTTTTTCACTGTTGAAGTGTTGAAACATTTCATTTCCAGTAATTCCCATCTGACTGTTCTGTGAAATACAAGCAGTCAGCAGTATGTATTTTTCTCTCCCTCCCTCTCTGCCCCACCCTTCCTCTTTTTTCCACTGTTGAAACATTTCATTTCCAGTCATTTCCATCTGACTGTTCTGTGAAATACAAGCAGTAAGCAGTATGAATTTTTCTCTCTTTCCCTCTCTGCTCGACCCTTCCTCTTTTTCCACTGTCCATCTTCAAGCGCAGGTTATGCTTGACATTTTTTGTCTTTCGCTGTCTCTCCCTGTCATTTTGCAGAAGTGCCATCTGCCATTCCATTCGCCATCTGAAGACATGGCTCAAAAGGGACTATACCTAGACACTTAGCTTAAGGCACCCTTGCATGTTGTATGAGTCTGTATGTATATAAATGTTAAATGGTATATGTGATGTGTTGTGATGTCACGTTTTGTATGATGCATGTTTTAAGCATCACATTCCCCCACCCCCCTACAAGGACCACAATGGAAATAAGCTCTGAGCTTTTTTGTGTTTCATCCTTGGCAGTATATCCCGACTGTGCTCTTCTGTCACATGTTTATTTTTTATATTGTCAAATAAAGTCATTCATTCATTCATTCATTCATCTCAACTGTCAATCAGTTGTATGGCCTGGTACCGCCTCCACCAATCACATGCGGCTCCCTTTGTGTGTGTGTGACAGACAGACAGAGCTCCCGATGGCCAGTCCGGGCCTTCGCCATACATGGATGCCAACATGAATCTGAAGGAAATCCTAACATGCAAGGTGTCTAAATGATGCATTTCTTAATGGGGAATTTAAATATGAGTAAATTTTTGGGATAGGATAACTCTAACCTACATAATTTTGTATTGCAAAATTTCGAAGATTTTAAAAGATATGGGAAATAATTTATAATGACAAAGCCATCATTAGCACTATCCATCATCACACATCGTCACACGTGCAGAGTTCAGGAAGAAATCCTGGACATTCTGTGTTACACCCTGTATGAATGTTGGCTTTTTCTGAGGATGCTCCCTTTCTCTCATTAACTTATAGGTTAACCCAAAGTCTTTCATTTGTTGAAGAAGACGATACTTTTTAAGAATCGTGCCTGATGAACTCAGTGCTGGTTTTTGGCGCCGTGGGCCAGGAGTTTGTTTGTTTGTCTTCAGCTCTCTTCTGAGGATGTGGTGGAATAGCAGGGCCTTTTGGATTTTCTGATTCCTTACTTTGCTTCCTGATAGCATTTTCTTTGTTTCCGTGCCTGGAGAGTCCAGTGGTGATGTACAGTATTTGTAGCCTTTTTTTCAGCACATTATTGTTTTTCTCAGGTTGTTTTGTTGCTTTGTTACATTTGTAATCTTCTCTTTTAAAGTTTGTATTTATCTTGAATGCCTTTTTCGTGTTTTACTTTGTTTCTGTTCCTGTCTGAGAGACTCTCTGCGCTGTCTGGCATTGTTATCTAGAATATCCTGATCTGGGGGGGGTGTCTGCCTCCAGCACCGCACCTTCACAGGACCTTTTCTATCTGCACCTTTTCTGGACCTCTCTCCAATATTTTCTCTGATACCTCTGTGCCCTGTCTCCCATCTTGTCTATTTCTATTACTTTTTTGTCTTGAACCCTCTTTTTCCACCTTTGTCTTTCCTGCTCTTGCATGACATGTTTGCTCTCTTCGTCACTGTGTAATTCTTCTCTTCTCTTTCATTGGTACTCTCTATTTCTTCTCCTTCGCTCCTCAACTGACAATTTCTGTCTAGCCATGCTTTCCTATAATACAAAAGTCATGAAAATGTAGAATAAGACTATAAAATCAGGTGTCTATTTACTAAACATGATTGATTGATTGACGTTAAAGCTGCAGTGCGTAGTTTCTACAACTAGATGTTGCAAACATCTTCACACTGGCTTGTGCAGACAAAATCCATGTTCAGTGGAAGCAGTGGGAGAAAATTCAAAGACATTCATTCCAATAATCCTAGGGTATATTACAACTAGTGCTGTCAATGGATTAAAATATATAATCGTGATTAATCGCATGATTGTCCATACTTTTTATTTTTTTTTATTTTTTTTAACATATCTTTTTTTATCTACCTTAAACAGATATTTTTCAAGTTCCAAGTTTTAATAATCTTATCAACATGAGTCAACAAATGCTTGCTTTATGCAGCCATTTAACACAAAAGGATGACCCTCATGCATTGCAAATTTGCATCAAATTCAAAACAGAGTGATGCACAAAATAACTTAAAAGAAAATAATAATTTAAAACAATGAATAAAGTGTGCATGAAATAATAGGGGAAAGAAAACGTTAGGAACTTGTTACATTCACCCACACAAGGGCTGAGTAATCACACACCCCCCCTCTCTCTCTCTCACACTCACACTCTCCCGGCTCTCTTTCTCTCTTGCCCCTTCCTCATCTCTCTCACCCCCCTCTCTCTCTATATATATCTCACACACACACACACACACTTCAGAAACAAACATAGTATCAATGAGAGCATCAATAATACACCTGAGTGAAGTCTAGTAATACAAAAATAATAATAATCTTAAAAGTTAATCGTGAGTTAAAAAAAATTGTGGCGTTAATAGAATCGGGCGATAACGCGTTAATACCGTGTTAACTTTGACAGCCTTAATTACAACTGATAAGATTGTGACAACTGACTAGCAAAGAATTATCCTGTTGATCACTCCATACCATAATGTATTACACTATGGATGGAAAGTCAGAGAAAGGATGATGCAGCAATCTAGACACGCATGGACCAGTCCTATATTAAGAATTATTATAAAGATATTAAGATGAAATCAAATCAAATCAAATTTATTTGTAAGGCCCGACAACACACGTTAATGTCCCCATGGGCCGTACACGTCTTCTTTAAACAAGTCAAGAAGAAACATAACAATAAGTCAAGAACAGAACAAGAACACCATAAGGTCCAAAAAATTTAAAAGAAATGCCTATAAATGAAAGAATGCAAGCACTCCCAGACATACCCCACGCGAAGGTAAGGAACAACTCACTAAAACCTAACAAATATCCACAGTTTACCACCGTGCCCCTCTGCTCTGATGATCTAAGTAAACAGTATAATAACAAGAATAACTGTTTTCTTCTGTCTTGTATCTCTTCTGGGATATGAAAGGGCAACATGGAACTCCTTCCCCGCTCTATAAGAGGCAAGAGTGTAGATGTTTGGTAGTGAAAACTACATACTGCACCATATTTTACATCAATCAATCAATCAACGTAGACAAGTGATATATTTATATTTATTTATTAACACATGTGCTGGGAAAGTAAGACAATTATTCAATAAGCAGACCACAGCCTGCCCATGCTCTGATACATGCTATTATATGCACACTTCTGTGCAGATAAAACTCTGAAATAACATTTAAATCCTTTACCATGTTCAAAAATAGTATAATAATAGCATATTATGAGGTTATTGATGGATTTGTCAACTCCATCAGTTTACACGTCAACTCCGTCAGACACACAATCTGATGGAGTTGACGTCTGACGGAGTTGACAAAAGGGCACACATTTTCCCTCCAAGCCTGTATTGTGCACTGCAGCTAGCTAGTTTTTTTGGCAGTTGCTAGCTGTCTTAATAATCTCACTGAAACACTTGAATTCAATCCACTATTGTTTTTTTAAAAGTATAATAACGGAGAGACGGTGTTGACATGTTCCAGCTGTGACCATCGGAATATTGACATTGTTTGTCTAAAATATCAAAAAGTGTAAAACTTACCAGACCATGTGTGGTAGTGTTGCATTCACCACATTCAGGGGAAGGAAAAGGGGTCCTCAGGGATAGAGATAGCCATGCTATTGCCTGATTTAATTAGGTTTATGAAAAGGTCTGACAGAGTTGACATAAACTGAGGACACAACTTTGATAGGTAGATTTCTATGGGCAATATTATTTGAGTTTCATGGCATGCATTGTTTTATACATGTATAACCCTTATCTTTGATTTGATATGTATGTTTTCACAAGTGGAGAGGTCTTTCAAGCTTTTTTGGGCTGGTCAATAATGTAACCCCTTGCTGAGGACAAGATAATTAACATGGGAGCTTCTAACCACAGATTATACATTTAAACAAATATCCCCCAAAAAACAAATATATGTGCTAAAACATAACATCAGTATACACAATACCTTTAGATATAACTTTGTGAGTATATCACTCATTATGAATTTCTTAATTTTTTATATAAATTAGACTTTTCTATGTAGGACATGTTTTGTCCCAACTCTCAAGAATCAGTGATATATATGCTGTAAATATAAACATTTAATGTATATATACAGTATATACAGCACTATTGTACATGCTATCATACAGAGATATATGGGTAGACTATATAGTATGAGGTAGGTAGTTATGATTATTATGATTACTATGATGACCTATTAGCACAGCGAGCAACACATAGTAGTGCAAACAGACGGATTTCAATCAGCACATCAGCATTTAACTTGTGCATACAGTACCTGTTTTTTTGTTTGCCTTTGTTGAGTAGGGTAAACAGAAATAAGACATTTATTATTTGTGGGGATTATAATATTGACCTACTAAAGGTTTCTAAGCATAAGGCTTCAGCAGATTTTCTTGAATTATTATATGGAAGAGGGTTATATCCACTGATCAGCAAGCCAGTCTGCTATATTAATAGATAATATTTTTATTAATAGCTTTAAGGATAACATCATAAGTGTATTAGTCATAAATGATATAAGTGACCACTTACCTGTTTTTGTTACTTTTGATTGTCAATTGAAGAGAACAAATGAGGAGAATGGGTACAGATATAAAAGGTTAAGAAGGGATGATGCTGTAAACATGTTCAGGAATGATCTTTTGAATGAAGAATGGAAGGGGGTAGACTTCATTCAGGGGGTAGACGACCTCAATGCTGCTTACAATACTTTTTTGAATATCTATCGGACACTTTACGATAGGCACTGCCCAATGGTTCAACATAAACAAAAAAGTTATGACAATAGAAAACCATGGATAACAAAGGGGTTAGAGAATGCATGTAAAAAGAAAAAGAAACTTTATAGAGATTTTATCAAATGTAGAAAAAAGGCTGCTGAAGCTAAATACAAAGTGTATACGAATAAGTTAGTATTCATTATGAGACGGGCCAAGAAAGATTATTACAATAGATTGTTAGGCGAAAATAAAAATAATATAAAGGGCACATGGGACATTCTAAATACGGTAATGGGAAATAAATCAGCGTCCATAAAAATGCCTAGCCATTTCATTAGTAATAGTAAGACTATAAAAAACATGAATGAGGTGGTTAATGAATTCAACTATTTTTTTGTGAATGTGGGGCCAAATCTGGCAGATGCCATTCAAAAACACGATGAACCATTACAGGAAGGATGGGGAGGAGATAGTAAAGTACTGCAGTCTATGTTTTTGGGAAATGTCAGTGAAGCAGAAATCATATCCATTGTATCAAAGTCAAAGAATAAGACATCCATTGACAG
Organism: Notolepis coatsorum; assembly: GCF_963971535.1. Classification (NCBI taxonomy): domain Eukaryota; kingdom Metazoa; phylum Chordata; class Actinopteri; order Aulopiformes; family Paralepididae; genus Notolepis; species Notolepis coatsorum. The sequence goes on from NC_140167.1 coordinate 170,006,595, forward strand.
TGATGGGATAGATATGATTATAGTGAAGAAGACAATTGATTGTATAATCAAACCTCTCTGTTATATTTGTAATCTTTCTTTTCAGACAGGTATTTTTCCAGACAGGATGAAGGTAGCAAAAGTGATCCCACTTTACAAAGTAGGAGATAAGCACAGCTTCACTAACTATAGACCAGTGTCATTGCTCTCACAGTTCTCAAAAGTGCTTGAAAATCTGTTTTCGCAGGGCGGTTAGGTGGTCGAGCGGAGATTGCGTTCGTCACCAGCCCCGAAGCTGTGAGCTTGGTTCGCCTGTTCGAATCCAGCTCACAGCTCCGGGGTTGTCACCAGCTTGGCTGGCCGTCTGCACTGATACAATTGGCTGTATCAGAGGGTGGGAGAAGCTGGCGGGGTGGGTCCGGGTCGTTGTAAACAGCGACTCCTACAGTTCGGTCGGGGCGCCTGCTAAGCGCGGATTGGACGTGAGGGGGATAGTGTGGTCCTCCCACACGCTACGCCCTCTCAATGAGAATCCGCGCTGCCAGGTGAAAAGAAGCGGTGATTGGCTGGACGTGTGTCGGAGGAAGCACGTGGTAGCCTCCACTCTCCCAAATGATCTGACTGTGGGGGGTAAAGCGCAGCGACCAGGAAGGGACTGGGAATTGGCATACGACTAACATTGGGATGGGAGAAAATCGGAGGAAAATGGAGGGGGAAAAAGACCAATAAAAAAAATAAAAAATAAAAACTGTTTTCGCATAAGTTAGATGGTTTTGTGGAAAAGAACAAACTGCTGAGCAAAAGCCAGTATGGCTTTAGGCAAAACAGATCAACAGCGACTGCCTTAATGAATATTATTGAAGAAATAACAACAGCAACAGATAAAAGGAAATTAACAATAGGGGTGTTTATTGATTTAAAAAAGGCATTTGATACCTTAGATCATAATATTCTAATTTCTAAATTACGTTCATATGGTGTGAGAGGAATAGTTCTAGAATGGTTGAGTAGTTATCTCCACAATAGGCAACAATATGTGCAGTTGGCAGATGTCAAATCTGAGCTCATGAAAATTGAATGTGGGGTACCTCAAGGTTCGGGTTTGGGGCCCAAACTCTTTCTTTTATATATTAATGATATTTGTGATGTTTCAAAACTATTACAGTTTGTCTTGTTTGCTGATGATACAAATTTCTTTTGCTCTGGAAATAATTTAAAGGAACTAGCTGAATATATTGTGTATGAAATGACAAAGCTAAAGAAATGGTTTGATGTAAATAAGCTATCACTGAATCTGAAAAAAACAAAATTTATGATTTTTGGCAATCGAAAACTAGATGAAAATATAGTACTGACCATAGATGGAGTTGATATAGAGAGAGTTAATGAATTTCGTTTTCTTGGTGTGATTATGGATGATAAATTGACATGGAAATCGCACATAGCACACGTTAAAAAAAAGATGTCCAAGAGTATTTTTGTTATGAATAAAGTAAAGGATGTGTTAGAGTATGAGGCAATGAGAACACTATTGCTCACTCATCTCACCTTATATCAATTATTGTGTTGAAGTATGGGGGAATACTTATGGGACTCATATAAAACCATTATATATACTACAGAAGAGGGCTGTACGAATCACACATAAAGTGAGTTATCGAGAACACACAAATATATTATTTATTAAATCTAGAATAATTAAACTTGAAGACATCGTTAAGTTTCAAACAATGTTAATTATGTTTAGGGCAAGAAATAATACACTGCCAGAAAAACTACAAAATCTTTTTCATTTAGAAAGTGAGTTTAGTAGGAGAAAATACAATTTTAAACATCAGTTTGCACGTACCACACTTAAACAGATGTGTCCTTCAGTTATTGGTGTAAAGTTGTGGAATTCTCTCCATAGCAAGCTTAAGGGATCTAATAGTGTTTATCAATTCAAAAAAAATTATATAAAAAAAATATTTAGTCAGTATGAAAATCAAATGTGATCTGAATAGTGAGATATTTTCTTTTTTTTTCCTTCTCTTTCTTTTATTCTTTATTCTTTATCATTATTATAAAAAAAATTCTTGTTTAACTGTGGATTGTGTGTTTCTTTTATAATGGTATAAATGATTATTTGTGTAAATTAGGTTGTACACCGACCATTACGTAAATACTTGTTAGTTTAGGAATAAGGGGCAGGTAACTATAAGATTTATTCTTCTTCCTGCTCCTTTTGTCCATGGAATGACTATTTATGATTGTGTAATGAAGAAACTATGATTGTATGATTCCATGTGGCAAATAAAAACTCTGAACTGAACTGAACTGAACTGAGAACCAATGGTTCTCGAGCCGTAACGGCACATGGGGCAGCTCCGTAGCGTGAGGCAGCTTGATTTAAGCATTACATCACGCGCAGGAGTGGTTTGTGAACAATAAACCATGCCTAGGGGTGGTCGTTAGACCCCCCTAGGCATGGTTTATTGTTCACAAATCACGACTGCAAGTGGTGTAATGCTTTTATACAACTGCCACATTCATCCAACCTTATTGCTATACAATAAACACACATTAATCGAAGATTTATTGAAAAAACCATCCGCCAGAAAAAGTAGTTCCCACAACAGCAAAAAAGAGAAATTGCCTCCATGTGGAAGCAGCTCGGAAGTGCATCCAACCAACTAACACATCCAACTGTGTGTTATTGGAATCCAACTGCCTTTCAACTAAGACATCCAACCAACTAACACATCCAACTGTCTTTCAACTAAGACATCCAACAAACTAACACATCCAACTGTCTTTCAACTAAGACATCCAACCAACTAACACATCCAACTGCCTTTCAACTAAGACATCCAACCAACTAACACATCCAACTTTTCTTTAGTTTTTAATTATGAAGTTAGTGGTTGTTATTGGAATGATTGATTGATTGATTGAACATTTTATTACCAGATGCAGAATGGGTACAATACAGTACGGCTCAATACACACAATTGTTAAGGGGATGCAGACCTACTTTCTATAGAACTTCATTCTTAGATGCTTCTATAGAAAGTAGGTAAAACAAATTAAAAAGTTTTCTTTGCCCTATAGGAAAAAAAAGTTTTCGCCCTATTTTTTTATTTATTTTTTTAAACCTATTGTAGAGGGCCTAAACTTAGCCAGTTGGAAACCAAGCGTACAGTAATAAAATTAGCAATCAATCAACGCAATAGGCCATGCTCACTTAGAACAGCGCAGCACCCAGCTCTCTCTCAGTCTGACTATCCCCCCGCGTTGCAGACAGGAGTGTGTGTGTGTGTTTGCGTGTGTGTGTGTGTGTGTGTGTGTGCGTGTGTGTGTGTGTGTGTGTGTGTGTGTGTGTGCGTGTGTGTGTGTGTGTGTGTGTGTGTGGGGGGGGGGGGGTGGGTGGAGACTGACCCAGCGTCGGACAGTGTGAGAGTGAGGGCTGCAGTCAGAGAGAAGGAAAAAGAAATTGAAAAAAAATTGCAAATTAATCAATCAATCAATCCGCGATTTTTCTTTTGTTACACAATGATTCAAGACCCATCAATTACATCATCCAACATTGTTTAAAGGACTAAGACATTCGCCTTGATAGAATCGCTTGATATTTAGTCGTTTAGTCGTTATCAACAAAACCATTTGTTAAAGATTATTGTCCGCCATCTTGTGATCCGGCGGAGTGATGTGATGTGATTCGGTTGTGGGCGGGTCCTGGGCCAGCAGCGTGGAATTGTGAAGAATAAACACGTGTAAAATGACTGTTTCAGCCAATCAGAATCGAGAAATGTGCATGCCGTTGTATAAGTACAAGTACACCCCTTGGACATGACGCTAGTATGTCGCAAGGACTTCCCCCCAAACCAACCCTTGATGCTGAGTGTCAAGCAGGTACCTGTACCATGAATTAATTATGCATTGAAGTCAATCTGAAGTCAATGTGCACTGAAGTCAATCGGGTATAGGTTCTGATATAGTTGTTCTTCTGCTTCATGATACTCTGTGATCAGAAGTCTTCACCCAGTGTGGAACTCTCGTACCGGCATGTGTTTTGATTTGATTATAAATCTTTAATTCGAACATGTAAATACAAACAAAATAAAACAAAGACAAATCATTCATCTCTAGCAAGAAAAAAAAGAAAAAAAAGAGAACATAACTCAATTTACAAAAGGAGTAGGAAAAAGTATACATTTATTTAAATCCTACCCCTTTTCCACTACTCAAAATGAATGTAATTCCTTACTAATTTAAATCCTTACAAAACAAATATATATAATATACAAATATATGCAAAACATAAAAAAATATATATGTAAAACATGAATACAATTTTATAAAAACACCCGTGAATGTCAAATCCCTTCCTCATCCCTGTACCTCATGAAAATTATTTCTTTATAACTCTGTTTGAATTATCTTATATTTGGACATTGCTTTCAGTGCCTTTGATTAACGTTGATTTACCCTGTTGAATGCCACCATCCACTTCAATGTTAGCGTTAATGTTATGTTAATGTGTCTAATCTGCCCGTCGCTTATCAATGACTCGTTTGCAGTCAACATTGTCGAAACGGATTGTTTTTTAATCGGTTCATATCCTTTTTATAGCATTTCGAAAAGCTATCGTTCTCTCGAAAATTTCCGGGAAGATAGAAAGATTCCCTCATAAACGGCATTTATTGGAATATTCTCGAATACACTAGACACGTTGTCATTTGTCGGCCTATTTATGAATCGTTTTCAAATAAACGCTAGATTATCGATAGTATATGTACGTATGCACGCTATAGACGCGAGCTGAAAAATCGATTCTCTTGTTCCCGCAAGATCACACACACACACACACACACACATGACACATAGGGGACGCGCTGTTATCTCAGTGAATACAGCTCTGATTATCCTAAAACTGGTAACATAGACTCCTTACCTTAGATCAGATGTTCTCCAAAAAGATTATTCCAATTCCTGATCGCCATTCCAAATATCGATTGCGTTGATTGATTGATTATTGGCTGCTGTGAATATATAATCCAGGCTGCTTTCCGTCCCGCGATCACTCCCATGTTCATCAGACGGCTTGCCAGCACAAGGAGCCAGTTGGCTCCCCCCACACAGATCTACAGATCCCAGGTCAGTCTAAGCGACTGACCTGCAGTTACACAGGGATAGCCGATAGGGGGCGCTTTTTTCCAATCTGAGCTCCTGCAGGGGCTGGTGTACCAACGGGAGACTCGGTTGATGAAATATGAATTCAGATCGCTAATAAAAAAATAAAAAAGATATTTGTCGTCGTGGGCACTCAATGGGGGGGCTGATAAAACAAGATATGTCGTCCGTGGCACTGAAAGGGTTAAGCACAACATTCAGATTGTTCCACAGTTTCACTCCACATATTGAAATGCAATGTCTTCTCCTGGTAGTACGTACACTAAGAATATTTTTATTGAGTTCTCCCCTCAGATTATAACCCCCTCTCTTTCAAACAACAGTTTTTCAATGTTTCTTGGAACTACATTACCTTTTGCTTTATACATTATTTCTGCTCCCGGCTGCCCTTGGGGGGGAAGGACGACGGGATGGGTCAAGTGCAGAGACTCAATCGCATCGGCGACCTAAAAAACTATGCATGTGTGTGTGTGTTCCTGTGTGTGTGTGTGCCGCCCATCGCAAGTGTGTCGTTGCATGCCGAATAAAGACTTCTAAAAAAAGTCCTGCATTATTATTATTATTATTATTATTTGTGCTGTTTTAAATTTTAAGACTGGTTTCTCCTGTGCCTCCACAGATAGTCTTTAAGAACAAGGCCTCCAGACCCTACAGCATCTACCCACACGGACTGACCATAGAGAAGTCACAGGAAGGGGTTCATTACCCGGCAGGAGGTACGTCTTCATTCTGCTGATAAGCAAATTACACATGCAGCCGGAACAGAGTGGAACAGAACATATTTTTTTTCATCCAATATTTTTATTGGGAGTCAGGCATGTAGATATACAGCAGACCAGGCACTTGCACACATAGAGGCCAAGGGGTGCTTGAGCACCTGCCTTTTTGAGCCTCATCAAAAAAGTGCCCTTTTTTCCCGTTACGCATAGACTGCCCTTCCAACTGAAAAATGTCAGGATAGAATAAAAATATTAGGTAAAGAGAGAGAGATGCCCCATATTCCATTGCAGTTTGCACGGCCTCCTCAGCGTGCCTCTCCGCGGACCTATATATTTTATGCATAGCGTGGGTGATGATGATGATGATAGAAACCGCTGTGGCGCATACAGTTGAATGCTGGTATTACACTCATTGAGGGACACGAAGAAGTCAAGTCCGATGGGATTTGGGAATCTCAAATACAAATCAGGATTGGAATAAAAAATGCATTTATATTAAACAATACAGAATATACAGCACTTCTTGGGGTCTGTAGGGTAAGCACTTATTCCCTCCCCCCTGAACATTTATGGAGATGTATGAGCCTTTTAAGTCAGTGATAAAAGTGTCTTTCAAGGATAAGTGAGCTCCTGCACTGATTATTATAGTTCAATATTCAATATTTGATCACCAAAACCCCCCAAAAAGCATAAAAAGGGGGCCCCCGCCCAAAAAGGGCCCTTAAAAATCACGCTTGCGCGAGGTTAATATATACACACAAGTGTAGTGCCCTTTTCAGCCTTTGAGCACCTGCCCCTCTAAAATCCTGTGCACGTCCCTGGAGCAGACTAATGACTTCCCAATTCCCTTAGTAAAGGTGGTAGGCACTGGCAGTGTCTGAGAACTGAGCAAGAGTGAGCAGCATGTCCAGCAGATAGAGAGCACACTCGGCATCAGATCAGATTTATTTGGCCTACCCAGTGGTGTTCAGTGGAAAAACTAACAAAACCACCTGCCAATCACAGGCTGGGAAATATTATCTCTGTGGGAAAAAATCTAAGCAAATGAATAAAGGGAAGATGATTAAACAGAAGGATTTGTAGATACCGTAATAAATGATAATCCATTTGAATTATAAATTCATATTTGACCTTGAACTTGACCTTGACCTTATTATGGCCCAAATCATACATCTATGGATAGGGAAAAGGCTCCTCTTTCCAATGGCAGGTTCAATCTGGATTTAGTCATTTCCTCACGGTTTTACAATAAAATAGATATAATTAGCATTTTTCCGATAAATTCGTATTTTCGGTAAATCTTATACAACATCGGTTTTCACATGTGGGCCCTCATGAGGATGATTCGCGACACACCAATTTTTCTAGCGGCTCGGGTGTGCATTTCTTTTAATACAATATATGGATGGAATTAAAGCCATATTTGTTGCCTGTCGATTTCCCTTTCAGGTGACAAAATCCGTTCAGCGATTCCCGAGTTACATGCCGATAATGTGAGGCGTGCGCCAAAGTACACATTACCACCCCGACTCCCGGGGCTCTAGCTCCGTCAATCATTTGGCGATCTCGAAGATTCTTGGACAGGGTTGTAGCCAATGAGTGTGGCTTTCCAATGATATGATATGATATGATAATTGGGATCTAATACGGTCTCTATTGATCGATTTATGATAAAGAAAAGCAGGGTCCCCCAATTGGGGGACCTTACAGCATATAAAATCACAACAATAAGACGAGGTAAAAAAGCAAGGATAACAAATCAATTAAAAACTGTACAACTTGATTGACAATGGATTGAGATCAATGTTTTAAACTCTGCAACAGAGGGGAGAATCTCAAGCTTTAAGGACTGTTGGAGTTAATTCCATGAGCTAGAGCTAGATGGGCATCATAGCAAAATGCAGATTTACCCTGTTCAGAGCAAACTCGAGGGACCTTAACCCTTTCACTACCACACTCTAGAAGGTTAACCCTTTCACTGCCACACTACATATTGTTAACCTTCTGTAGTGTGGTAGTGAAAACGTTAACCCTTTGTAGTGTGGTAGTGAAAGGGTTAAGGATAGACCAACAATAGACCAATAGAATAGAATCAACATGTTTCTGTGTGTTCAAAGGCAACCAGACTCATGGCGTCCAGCCAGGCCAGACCCACACCTACAGGTGGGAGGTGGCAGAGGAGGACGAGCCGTTAGTGGGAGACTCTCGCTGTCTGACACGTGTGTACCACAGCGCGGTGGACTCTCCCCGTGACATCGCCTCGGGACTCATCGGTCCGCTGCTCATCTGCAAGAGCCAGTCCCTCAACGTCAGGAACGTGCAGGTAATATCATCACTGACCGTTATTCACATGGCGGCCATTAAATCGGAGCAAGATGGCCACTGTGTGAGTCTGGTCACTAAATGGTCACACGCAAAATGGAGGACCCTGATGTAAAGATGAAAGTCTTTTTCTGGTCTGCATCCTCTTAGCAGTTGTTTGTATTGAGCCGTACTGTATTGTACCCATTCTGCAATCTGTTAATAAAGTTTTCAATCAATCAATCAATCAATCAATCAATCAATCAATCAATCAATCAATCAATCAATCAATCAATCAATCAAACCTAGTCTGTAGGGCTAAATTATTTGGGAAAAATATATAATTGCTATTATTCTGATATATATATATTGCAATTGTGATATGATTCAGGATATTAGAGGGAACAATCGTTATTCTCATTTTGAAAAATGTTGAAATGACCATGGTGTGCTTTTTGTGATTGGTTCTGTACCAAATAAAGATGTTTAAATAAGTATAGAATACGACATGTAGGGCGGGACATCTCTGCAGCACCACAGTATCTAAAGGAACACTCCAACATTTTAGGAAATACATTTATTTGCCATCTTCCTCAGAGTCAAATGAGAAGATTGATATCAAATGAATCTCTGTGAGTCAGTTTTGGATTCACTAGAAGTTTCTTCACTTTTGATGGAGCTAGGCTAGCTAGTCCCTACTGCTCCCAGTCTTTGTGCTAAGCTAGGCTAGCTAGTCCCTACTGCTCCCAGTCTTTGTGCTAGGCTAGGCTAGCTAGTCCTTACTGAATACCACGACCACAACACCAGAGGGAGCTCCACAAATCATGTTAAACCCAGATTCGGCTCAAACAAGGGACTAAACACGTTTCGCCACATCAATGTGGAACGCCCTACCCACAGCTCTAAAGGAATGTAAATCACTACCCACAAAACCACTCTCAAAGAGCACCTACGGGAGACTAGAATTCGAAACTGGCCTGTGTAAATGTCCTAACCCAACCCCCTCCAATGTACAGTAAATGTCCTAACCCAATAATACACAAGACCCTCTTCTTGGGACCAAGTAAGGTTTCGTCAATAATCCAATGTACAATTACCCCCCCCCCCCCCACCCCACCCACCCAACCACCTCCAATGTACAGTTTCCCACCCCCCCCCTCCACCCCACCTACCCAACCTCCTCCAATGTACAGTTTCTTCGTCAAATGTATAGGCCTACTCTCTTTTTTAGACTCTTTTTGTATCACAAACAATACTGTATTTGTAAATCTGGTATGTCATAAATGTATAGATGTAGCAGTATTGTCTATCTGTATGTCATCATGTATGTCATGTTATGATGAATTGAAAATGGGGGACCCTGATGTAAACAAGATGAAAGTCTTTCTCTGGTCTGCATCCCCTTAACAATTGTGTGTATTGAGCTGTACTGTATTGTACCCATTCTGCAATCTGTTAATACAATTTTCAATCAATCAATCAATTCCAGTCTTTGTGCTAAGCTAGGCTAACATGCATCTGGACCCCTCTCTGGGGCTACTGGACACACAGAGATGAAACTAATATCAATCTTCTAGTCTTAGTGTGACGCTGGGGGAGGTGGAAAATAAGTATATTTACCAAGATGTTGGCGTGTTCCTTTAAAGTGGTCTGCAAGATCCTCATTTTGTTTTGCTTTGGTGACTATCTATTGGCGATAAGTGACCACTGCTGTTGTGTTTTTGCAGTGTATTTGCACTGAATTAGTCTTCTATTCATTCCAAACAAACTGCTCTTGCTGTTGGTGTGTTGGTGACATAAAATGTATCACTTCACAATGCATCACTTGTACCGGATTAATTACCTGGGAATGTCCTACCAGACACCAGTGTTTGGAACAGCCCAGATTAGCAAATGCAAAGATATTCATGAACTGGGTAAAGGTAGAATCATTTATATCAATTGGCAACAGAGTGGCAAAATAGACATTTATTTATATGAAAATGTTCAAGATTATTACTTTAATTTAGAATGGTATTTTGACACATTCTGCCTGTAACAAATATTACACCTTCTGTGATTTGGATATTGCACTAGGCCATATTGCGATTTCAATAAGATTTTGATTGATTGTTCAGCCCTAGTGTTCTGTAACACCAGCATTATGCCGGTAAGCTATCTGCATTGCACAAACTCACAGTGAAAATAATGATCACACTGCTGTGTTTCTCGAAGATGAATACAGTTTTTTGGTTGTTTCCAGCTTAAAGCAGACAAGGAACAGCACGCCATGTTCGCAGTATTTGACGAGAACAAGAGCTGGTACCTGGACGAGAACCTTCAGTCCTGCTGTGATCTGCACAGAATCAACAAGGCCAACGCTGACTTTTATCAGTCAAACATCATGCACAGTGAGTTTCAGTTCACCATCGTGCTTTTTAACTGTCAGAAACAGTGAATAGAAACTCTCAGTCCCTTTTGTTGTCTAATGTTTAGATTAGATTAGATTAGATTCTGTAGTGTGGCAGTGAAAGGGTTAACCTTAGGTAGTGTGGTAGTGAAAGGGTTTAACCTTCTGTAGTGTGGTAGTGAAAGGGTTAACGTTAGGTTATGACTATAACCAAGTTCTGTTAGTTAGGGGCGATGCTTGGCATCACTACTGCACTATCTCGCGTACGTGCACGCGTACTGAATAAACCACAAATGTACCTCTAATACCAGTATTAGTCTGACCACACCCCTCATCAGCTTACCTTCATAAGCAGGTGTGTGGTCACCTGCTCTCCTCCTTCCCAAGCTTTCACCACAAGGTGAGGACAAGGGCTGCAGCGGCCGTCTGATGCCAAGCATCGCCCCTAACTAACAGAACTTGGTTATAGTCATAACCTAACGTTCTGTATCGTTAGTGGCTTAGCTTGGCATCACTACTGCACAAGGGAGGCCAAGCGGAGCCACTTGGCTGACAAATACACCCCGCTGACAGCCCCCAAAACCATCAGAACAGGGAGGGCCGAGCCCCCCCGACCCCCCCTAATGGAGGGTATCCCCCCTATTAGAGGCTTCACGGGAAGGCGACGGACCCGACCGTGCGAAGAGGCACTCAAGCAACTTAACGCACAGGGTGAGCAGACCGTGGCTTGACCCCACGACTACACACACGCACAACCCGCATGCCACCCGGGAACGAACGGAGGAACAACCTCATTACTGCCCCCAGAATCACGGGGCCAAGGGCAAACCCAACCCCGTGGCAAGGCCGTAGCAGCGGAGCGCGAAGGAAGACCCAGACCCACCAAAAGGACTGGACTCCCTGGAATGGGGGCCCGGAGAAGTCCATGATGCCAGCATCAAGACCCCACCAGGTGGGCACGTAGTGCCCCGCCCCCCACATCGCCAGCGTATTCGGACAAAGGCCCCTCAGTTACTGCACCTGGTATTCCCAGGCGTAACCCCATCCAAGTACTAACCAGGCCATAACCTGCTTAGCTTCCGAGATCGGACGAGATCGGGCGTGTTCAGGTTGGTATGGCCGTAAGCCGAGCGGGCCCCGTCCCCCCAATAGTACACCGCCTGGCACACTGACCCTGCAGAACAGGCAGTCAGCATGGCCGTAAGCACACAAAAAGGTTAACCAACGGAAGCAGGCAGCGCACCGGGGAAAAACCAGGCAACAGGCTGTTAACCCTAGCCTGGAGACTGCGGACGAGACAGGCGCCAGAGGGGACAGCTGAACACAGCCGCCCCGGCGGAAGGAGCGTAAGCTGGCGGTGTTGCATGACCAAGCCTCCATTTAAAAACCCCCACCCAGAGGGGTCGAGGCAGAGAAGGCTGACACGATTGGCAGACGTCATGAACGTGCAGGGGCACCCTCAAACGGTGAACCCGGGAGTTGACACTGCTCCAACACACCAGGGAATCAACCACCTCGGTGTTACCCAATGCGGTGGTTGTTCCTATAACCCCTCAAGAAAAAACTCCAAAACACACCTGCGGGCATACACCGGCTATACCGCAGTACAAGTGTTTCAGTTTCCAAAAAGGGTTAACCCAGGCCTACGGGTCGCAAACATCACTTCGGACCGGGCCTGGCGGTACGGGAAGCACAGGGTCACCAGAGGAGGTCAAAAAACCACCCCCACAGGCCCCTCTTCGCCATGCGTGAGAGAGGAGCGAAAAATAATGGAGAACCAGCCCCTAAGCACACCGTACCTGGTATTCCCCGGCGGTCTCCCAACCAAGTACTAACCAGGACCAACCTGTGTAGCGGCCGAGATCCGACGAGATCGAGCGCGTACAGAATGGCATGGCTGTAAGCCATGACGACAGTGCTGAGTAAAAACATACCCAACCAGGGTCTCCATAGCGCTTAACCCTGTGACACCCAGACCGACCTGGCATTTTTCCCCCTGAAAAAAGCCCAAGTCCCTCAGGGTACCAGAACAGCAGATCTGCATCCCCGGCGGACAACGGGTTCAACTGATCTGGACCAGCGTGACCAGAACCAGTCCCGTGCCCTAACCACGCCGACATGCCTACTCCAGGAGAAGGGCAGATATGCGTGTTGATCTTAACATGAAAAGAAGGCGCCACCCAGACGTTCGGACGAACCGCGCCTGGTGGCCCACCCCAAGGGCGTGAGACCCCACTACATATGTTCAGATCCATCCCGTCATCATCCCCCAGACATGAACGAGAATCCGTCGACAACCCACCCAGGTCATGGGATGTGGTCGTCGGAAGAGGAAAAACCCCCATCTCAGTTGCTTTATAAAAACGCTGTTCCAACCACAAGCAACCAAGGCGTGCCAGCCAATCGCCTGTTTACAGCGAGCTAGCACTATACGTGCGTCGGGACACACCCCCATCAATGAACAGGCTATTTAGACCTGTCATTGAATCCCCAAGGCGCCCAGGGGAACGACAAGAGGGGTGTGACACTCCCTAACTCCAACACTTCTGGAATAGAAAGAAGGAAGCATCAACAGTATGTATCCCAGTCTACACAGCCGGGGTAAAAATTTTTCACATTTTTACATCCCACCACCCTCCCATAGGAAAGAGACGGGGATCCCCAGAGAGACTTCCCACGCGAGCTGTACAGATTGAAAAGAATATATTGCACCTTGAGCCATGTAAAAAACTGGTTTTAGGGCCTCCGGGGAAGAGGCACTGAACCCATACACACTCAACAAACGAATTGAATCGAATATACATACAATAGAAAAGGACCCTTCTAGAGGGTCCACTCACTTTGACAATCTGAGGAGGAAGGCTCTGTACTCTGATGGAGGCTTCCTCACATGGAAGAAGGAGTCCGAACTCACAGAAGGCCTGAATAGGCGCTTGGTGAGGAGGAGCCCTGACCACCCCCCCTGAAAACAGATCCATCACATGGACCTGAACAGCACACGGAAGTCCTACCAACAGAGACGCGCACGGTGACGTACTCTATGGCGGGGGAATTCCTGCGGTGCACACGCCCAATATACCAGGCCGTGGGACCAGAAACTCCCTCCCCCCCCCCCCCCCCCCCCCGTAACGTGCCGAACCGCCACGTGACGGGAACCTTGAAGGACAGGGGGTGTACCCCTGACCGACAGAACAATGGGGAGAGGAAAGGTTACCAGTTCACCCCTTCACGACCCCACACCCATGATACGACGTAACGACAAAAAGAGAATATGACACAGTCATAGTCAGCTCTATGAAGCGTTTCACAGCTCCACACAGCGCATGAGCTAACCTGCTATCTGATTTTTACTAAGGAAAAACACAGAATAGAGAGGGCTCTAAGAACCCCGGTCCAACATACACATGTGCTTCTGTGGCCAGTACAACCCAGTTGTAGGTCACATGACACACACAACCCATCATCACCTACAAAAAATGGCAAAAACACTCAACAGAGGAACGCCGTTTTTTTCACAATGAGAGAATACATCATTCTTGATTAGTATCGACCACAGGCCTTACTAAGCACACATGACAGCAACCAAACCAATTTCCCCTTAGGAAATAAGTTTCTCCAGCAGATTTAGCACAACCTCAGCAATCAAGCTAAGAGTTACATCGTATCCCTACCACACAAAAGACACAATTAATGCACAACATGTCTGATAGGAGGCGATAAAGTCCCCAGGGAACCGGGGGGGAAAACACAATCCTCCTATTTTACCCTCAATACGGCCAGTTAAAACAGGAAAACCTGTTAATGTGTGAACACACTGTTCATTGTCATTACAGTCTGAGAAAGAACATTCTTTTACTCACTTGTCACCAAGCATAGCTTCATAGGTTAGTTGCCTTAGTAGTGAGTACACGGTACACATAAACACCATGATGTTTCTCACACAACAACCAGATCAATACATCACGATCTGCACGGAGAAGCTAACTGCCAGTGACAAAAACAGCTCACACATAACCCGCAACGTATCCCAAATGCATTGCAACAACACACGTTTTGGGAAAAAACACCGTTATTCACAATACATTTAGCAAAGTAAAACCAGAAGACGTGTTATGAGGTCTGGCCAACCCCGTACCTACCCGGAACGCAGATCAGCGAAGTGCAGTCACAAGACACCGTAGAACACAGCCGACCTGTGTTGTTCGATCCGGGCAGCGTCGCCGCTCCAACCAGTCGCTACAGTCCTCTTTGTTGACGCAATCCCCGTCCAGGCTCAGGGCAGGGTCGACGAAACATCCCCTGTCAAGGATGACGTCGCGGTCAAGAGTGTAAAACATGTTAAAATCAAAGCACGTTCAACAGAATAGCATCAAGCCAACGGCGATCAGAAGCGAGCTCCGGCGGCGCGCGAGAAGCTAAGCTACCCCGCGCCAGCCATGGCCCTAGCAGCAAGCTAACGTTTACCCAGCGACCACGACATGCTAGCCCCGCAGCTAACAGCTGACCGGCTAATAGTAGGCCTTAAGCAGGCCATGCAGCGATCCAGCAGGCTAACGCAGCAGTTAACAGCTGACTGGCTAGCCGTAAGCTATGAACATGTAAACAATGACATAACACTCACCCAGACAGGCCGCCGTTCTGAACCTCTCCTCACTTTTTAAGAGAAAAGAGAAAACAAGACGTCAACACCGCTTCACAACGGTGAACATCCGGCGGAATCAGCACAGTACCAACTGGCCTGTGTAGCTGACTTCGAACATGAATCTGCCGCTATCGCACATTACATGCACATATCCCCTCGTGAAGGAATACTCTCATTTGGATATGAAAGATGGGGTCTTAACACGGTGACAGAGAGAATCCACTCGTCCAGAACACACAGGGATCACCAGTGTCAATGGTCGCGGCCCACTAGTTAAAACTATAATGGTCTCCAGACCAAGGCCTTCTGTCGCCTAGGCGGCTAAACAAAGGACCCTAGCCTGGGGCCGGTTTCCATAAACTTTGTCAAGTAGCCCCCTTAGCACTAACAGACAAGTGGAGCCCGCCAGCAAACACTACTCACCCAACCTGGAACGCACCGCTCCTCACAACAGCGGCATGTCCGACAGTTCAGCTGTGGCCTGACAGGTTTCACCCCAACAAACACAGCAAGGAACTGCAGTTGAGAAGCATGCAGCGGCGTGCTCCCAATACGAAAACCGGTGGAGGGTTTTTAGAATGATCATCATCTTCTAGACACTCCAGTACGAAGACAATATCGCCGTATTTTCTCGAAAATAGTGAGAGAGAAAATAAAGATATGATGTCAACGTATCCTTGTTTCCCAAGCTGTTCCTAATCCAATTTCTTCCATCATGGTGTCAAGTGTGGGGATCTACCGAGGCACTTCTTCCTTGTGGTGAAAGCGAGAAGGAGGAGAGCAGGTGACCACACACCTGCTTATGAAGGTAAGCTGATGAGGGGTGTGGTCAGACTAATACTGGTATTAGAGGTACATTTGTGGTTTATTCAGTACGCGTGCACGTACGCGAGATAGTGCAGTAGTGATGCCAAGCTAAGCCACTAACGATACAGAACCGTCTGCAGTGTGGTAGTGAAAGGGTTAACCTTCTGTAGTGTGGTAGTGAAAGGGTTAACTGTCTGTAGCGTAGTGTGGTAGTGAAAGTGTTAACCGTCTGTGGTGTGGTAGTGAAAGGGTTAACATTTGGTAGTGTGGTAGTGAAAGGGTTAACCTTCTGTCAGGGGCGTCATTTTGGTATGGCAAGGTATGGCACTCGCCATACCTTGGCAAATTAAAAATAAAATACATTATTACTTTTTTTTTCTTTTTTTTTATAATTACAATTTTTTTTATGTTGATTTAGAATTCGAATGTCAACATTATGAACGAAGCTTCGAACTATTTTGTACAGCCCTAGCATGTTTTGATATAGTCAATTATCTCACTTTTACTAGGTGACTTTTACTACTAACTCAAATATGCAAAAAAAAAAAGGAAAATGGACATACAGACGTTTTTTAATCAAAGGGCAGCAGAGACAAGTGATACAGGGACACAGGTAAGGTCTTACAATGGCTTAGTGATTATAACAGTGCAGTTCAGCATTCAGTAACCCATACTTTTTGTGAACGTGTTTTTGATACTACATTCTGTTGAACACACACCTCAAAACCGTACCTAAGGAAAATTGGCTCAATTGCAAGAAAAATAATAGACAGTTATGATATTACATTCTGCATAAATTGTATGCAAAATATTGTGGTTCCCTGCTTTAGTCTGTTGACACATTTCTATACTAAAAATGCTTGTGTCATACCTAAATGTCATATAAGTGAATTGTATAGAAACAACTCACCAAAAGTGACTATTGCGCAACTGATTTGACAAAAAAAATCCACCAAGGGGGGGAAACCACCCCTTCACCCCCCCCCCCCCTCCCTAATTGCCATACCTTGGCTTTTACTGAAATGACGCCACTGCCTTCGGTAGTGTGGTAGTGAAAGCATTAACGATAGGTTATGTATATAACCTAGTTATATGAGTACTGACTGAGCGTCCCGCTCTTAAGCCTATCGAGATATACCTCATCTCATGTACCTATTGTACTCCATCATGAATAAAAACCAGTACACCCACACCTGCCGGGTCCCGCCTCTATGGAGGCGTAGCCTATAAGACAGTAGGCATGGTCACCAATACACTCTTCCTCGCCAAAATTTCGTTTCCAGTAAAAGACCCCTCAAGGGGACTCAGGGCCGAGCGGGACGCTCAGCTAGTACTCATATAACTAGGTTATATACATAACCTATCGTTATATATCGTACTTGGCTTATCGCGTCCCGCTCTTAAGCCTATCGAGATATGGGTTAGAGCGGACGCGAGGCCCGACCAATGTACCCCCTGAGGACCCGTAAGCCCACATCAAGGGGTTTGGGGAGTCCTGTCACCCCATCCTTCCTAACGAAGGGGGGGGCGCAGTCAACTCCACCGGAGTGCGAGCAAGGAGGAACTAGAACCCCTTGAACACACAGCACAGGCGAAACCACGTGTGACTTAACACACTGTGGCCCATACCCACACACTCCTGCTACCCTACGAAAGGACGGGAAGCAGGAAAGGCCACAGACACCAGAACCGCCTGGGAGACAGAACCCCCGGTCATGTCCATGAGGTAAAACCTTACAAAGGGGCCCGGGGAGGACCATGAAGCTGCAGCACAGATGTCCTCCACCGAAGCCCCACCCAGGAGAGCGGCAGAGGCAGCCACCCCACGAGTGGAGTGCGCCCTGACGCCCCCAGGGGGATCCTGCCCAGCCAACGTGTAGCAGAGGGCAATGCCCTTGCACAACCAATGGGACAGGCGCTTCGACAGTGCCTTACCGGCACGAGAACCACCGTGACAGACAAAAGCTGGTCGGTAACCCTGAAGTCCTGAGTACGGCTGAGGTAAATTCCCAAAGCACGGACCGGACATGACAGGTGAAGGCCCGCATCTAACTCACTAGTGTGAGGAGGAGGACGAAACGCCTGAACCACAATATCCCGGGAGCGGAAGGAACTCCGGATATTCTTAGGCATGAAAGCAGGATTAGGTTGCAGAGTGGCACCGCAATCGGCCCGAAAAGACAGGCACTCTGGACGTACCGAAAGAGCACAGAGCTCACTCACACGTTTAGCGGAGGTGACAGCCAGCAGGAACGCGGTCTTGAAGGACAGCTGTCCCAACGGCGCCTGCTCGAGCGGCTCAAACGGGGCCAAGGACAACCGACGAGGACCAATTGAAGATCCCAAGTCAGAGCCAAAGAGCGTTGCACCGGCTTAGCGCGTCGAGCGCCAAGCAGGAAACGCTTCACAAGAGGGTGGCTGAACAAGACAGTCCCCTCAAACCCCTCATGATAGGAGGATATAGCCGCCGCATATACCCTCACCGTCGAAGCCGACAGTCTACCAAGGAGAGACTGGAGATAACTCAGGACAGCATCCAGGGGGCAGGAGACTGGGTCCCAGCCCCCCGCCTTACACCACTCTTGGAACATACACCATCTGCCCGCGTAAAGCGCGACAGTGGAGGGAGCATGTGCATTCCGGATGGTATCAACCACAGAAGGGTCCATCCTCTCCAGACTCACCCTCCCACCAGCCACACCAACAGGCGTTGGCCCAACATCGGGTACTGGAACAGTGACCCGTTGTGCTGTGAGAGGGCTGTCGCCGACCAAGGAATAACCCAAGGAGGAGCAACCAGAAGCTGGATCAAGACCGGGAACCACACTGCCGTGCCCCGGTCCGGCGCGACCAGGATCACCGTCCTGCGCTCCCTCCGTATCCGCTCCAACAGCTGACCCAACAGCTGTACAGGAGGAAAGGCGTACAGAAGACCGGGCGGCCATGGAAAGGTCGAGAAGGCATCCACCCCCAAGGGGGGATGATCTGCTCGACTGACCGAGAACCACAAGGGGCACTTGTGAGAGTGTCGGCTCGCAAACAGATCTACCGAGGCCTCCCCGAACCGATCCCAGATCTGTCTGACTATGTCGGGGCGGAGTTCCCACCCGTCGCGACGAGGACCGCCCCGAGACATCATATCCGCGCCCATATTCTCTGCACCAGGAATGTGGAGCGCCCTCAGACTGCGCAGCCTGCGAGATGCCCATAGCCAAAGTTCGACCGCCGCCCGGTGCAGGTGGATGGAACGAGTCCCACCCTGCCTGTTGATATACGCCGCTGCCGTCACACTGTCTGTCCTGACCAAAACGTGCTCGCCTACCACCAGGTGGTCGAACCGTTTGAGGACCAGGAGGACCGCCTTCAATTCCAACACATTGATGTGCGGGGCAGATGGGCCAGCATGAACCGCCGTCCAGCTGCCCCCCACTGCGTGGGTCCGACACGTCCCTCCCCAACCCGTGAGAGAGGCGTCGGTGAAGACCGCAACGTGTGAGCGCCTGCTGCCCATGGGGACCCCAATGGTGAGGATACCCAGCCTCCTCCAATGGGCGAGATCTCCCCATATCGACAAAGGAACCGTCAACCGTTTCCATTTGTCCCTCACCGGATCTATTCTCATAGAGAAAAACCACCTCTGTATCTTCCTCATGAAGAGGAGGCCAAGAGGAACCACCATTTGAGCAGATGCCATCATACCGAGCAGACGCATCACTTGCAGCGCCGTGACCGTCCCTCCCAGACGGAAACCCCCGAGCTCGCGAATGATAGACACCCGGCGCTGCTCCGAGAGGGTTACAATCATGGGCCTCGACCTCAACGTCAAGCCCAAGTACTCCACCTGTTGACTGGGAAGAGGTGTACTCTTCTTCCAATTCACAGCAAAACCCAGCCTGGTGAGGAATTCCACCACCAGCCTGGTATGAGACCTGGCAATCTCCTCCGAACCTCTCCATCCGGAGATAGAATAGAACCCGTATCCCCCGACGACGTAGAGGCTCCAGTGCAGTCGCCACGCACTTGGTGAATGTGCGGGGAGCCAGAGAATAGCCGAACGGCATCCTCTGGTACTCGTACGCTACGCCCTGAAACAGGAACCGTAGGAACTTCCTGTGAGGAGGGAAAATCGGGATGTGAAAATACGCATCCTTCAGGTCTATGGAGGTGAACCAGTCTCCCCTTCTGACAGCAAGCAGAAGGAGTTTGACAGTCAACATCCTGAACGGTCTCGCTACAATCATACGATTGAACGCGGACAGATCCAGTATAGGTCTGACCCCCCCTGTTTTCTTGGGTACCAGAAAATAACGGGAGTAGACGCCTGACATCGCGTCCTCTCTCGGAACCACGACGACGGCCTGCTTCGCCAACAGAGATTGGATCTCGTCGGCCAGGGCTGTCACTGCTTCTGACCCTGACAATAGGGTTGGCACCAAACCTGAGAACGGAGGGTGGGGTTGTGCGAACTGCAACACAAGCCCCTCCCTCAATGTTCTCTCTATCCACCCCTCCAAACGGCATTCTTGTCGCCATATGTGAAAATAATCCCACAGCGCACCCGCCGTCAACTGACGCTGGGCCGCAAGGAACAGTAGATAGTTGGCCCGGTCCCTCCCGCTGTGCGACGCACCCAAGGGGGGACCCCGACAGAAAGGGCCGGTTTGATACGGGAGAAGCTGTCATCAAACTGGTTGACACACACCCCCCCCTTGAACACCCCTCTAGCACATGCTGAGGAGTCGTTCCGCAGCTAGACACGCAAGGCATGAGGACCCCATGGGCTCCTACACGCCGAAGCCCTGCAGTGATATTGCTACAACCCAAATCACACTCGCCTCTGCTTCGCAGACCACTGCCGCTCTCACGGGAGTGGGAGGCATCAGCGCGATACCCCGCCTGGCGAAGGCGAGGCCGGGGTAACCCTTGCTGTGCGTTCAACAGAAGAGGCCTCGAGTCCCCCTGCTGACCACCGTAGCTAGTGGCAGCTGTAACACCAGGCTCATCCATCACACAACGTGTGGTGCAGGAGCCACGCGACAGCACAACATTCTCACGGACAGACCCAGGCTCAGCCATCAACTGGGTGTCAGCCCCTGTTCCCATGAGAAGTGAAGAATGGGGCCGCATGAGCTTCAAAGAAGGTTTGCGGCCCGCAGCCAAAGGAGAATGATCAGAGCCCCGCTTCCGTGGGTAACAGAGAGAGGATTGAACGGGGAGCGGGTAACAGAGAGAGGAAAGTTTTATCCAAACCGAATTCACCCAAAATGGCCGATCCCTCGGCCGCCAAGGCTGTCGGCCTTGTGGAACCCTGTTGACTCTCCGCCTAGGGCACCACTGGCGGGGGAAACATGGCCACCTGTCGAGGATCTCGCCACAGTCGTTGACGAGACCGTGCTCCCACCTCTGGCTGCACAGCGTGAGGCGGTGTAGGACCCAGATCAACAACCGCCTGCGCCTCCACAGAATGACCAAAAAGCCTTTCCGTGGAAAAAGGAGTCGTGAGGAGAGAAAACCTATCCTCTTCCCCAAGAGGAGAGTGCTCCAACCAAACATGCCTAACAACAAACGTTGATAGCATCCTAATCCTCCCCGCAGTTATAGCTTGCGACTGAGTCAAGATCTCTATAACACCACAAACATGCAACATGTTTACAATGTCGGCTGGACCCATAGCCCTACTACCCGACGCCAATGTGGATAGGAAACTAGCCAGCTGAGCCATAACACTGGCCGCCGCTACAAACCATCCTGCAGCAGTATACCACTCATTCGTCCATACTGCCACCCTCCGAGCCGATGCGCTCTCAAGCATCGGCCGGGTGGGACATCGTTCATCCCCGCCGGGGCACAGGAACAAAGCTACCTGGCTACGTAGCCACGGTACACCCGGCCTGCACCCAGTTGTTAGCCCGTTTACCCGTAAAAAAGGTAAATAGGACTCAGCGAAACCCCCACATTAGCAACCGACTGACCTTCATCAATGAAGCGGGCAAGAGGAGGGAACAGCGGAATTGTCCCGCGGCGGGGATCATTAGAACAACGACCCATTTCAGCGTCAACATTAGCATTAGCAGTAGTAGCATTAGTAGCATTAGCGTTAGCAGCGTGCTCCAGGATTGCCAGGAAAACGTCCACTGCAGTGGAACGTTCACCAAGCCACCCCGGCCCTGGCGCCGAAACATACTCCACAGCATTACCAATACCAACATTGATGCCTGATGACACAGGGCCTACCTTTGTACAAGCCGGCTCGATAGCCAAACCTTGTACGCTGCCCCTTGGTCTGCTGCCGTCAGACGAGGACACATCAACACAGGCCCGACGTGTCACTGAAACATGCCTCGAAGATGCCAGGGGTAAGCAAACCTCCGGTAAGCTTTCAACATTACGTAATTTCTCTAATCTTTTCATAACAACTAGTTAACATAAGGTGCACTGCATCCGCTATGATGGAAACGAAAATAGAGGAAGAGTGTATTGGTGACCATGCCTACTGTCTTATAGGCTACGCCTCCATAGAGGCGGGACCCGGCAGGTGTGGGTGTACTGGTTTTTATTCGTGATGGAGTACAATAGGTACATGAGATGAGGTATATCTCGATAGGCTTAAGAGCGGGACGCGATAAGCCAAGTACGATATATAACCCTTTGTAGTGTGGTAGTGAAAGGGTTAACCTTCGGTAGTGTGGTAGTGAAAGCATTAACCCTTTGTAGTGTGGTAGTGAAAGGGTTCATCTTAATAATTTATCTTTCATTCCAATCCGGCTGCCCGTCACACCCACCTTTCCTCTGTTCGTCCCCGCAGCGATCAACGGGTACGTGTTCGAGAGCGGCGTGACCCTGGGCTTCTGCTACGGGGAGATCGGGACGTGGCACGTGTCCAGCATAGGAGCGCAGGACTACATCCAGACGGCTACCTTCTACGGCCACCCGTTCGAGCTGAACGACCGCACGGAGGACTTCCTCAGCCTCTACCCCATGACCGGAGAGACCATCTCCATGGTCCTGGATAACAAAGGTCAGTCAGGGCCAGGGGTCAGAGGTTGACGGGGTTTACGGTTGTTGAATTCATGAAAATGAAAAGAAATAGATAGCTGATCTGTTACAGATAAAATTAAAAAAAAAACATGGTATTTTTGTAAAAATAAATAAATAAATGATTACTTGCTGGATTACTTAACTAAAACAAACAGATTGTTTTTGGTAAACGGTGAAGATGCTCTAACGCCTTGATAATTCATGCAGAGCACTGTAGTATTAGATTAGATTAGATTAGATTTGATTCGATTCGATTCAAATGTATTGTCAAATCAAATCAAATAAACTGTATTTTTAAGGCCTGACAACACACGTTAATGTCCCCATGGGCCGGACACGTCTTCTTTAAACAAGTCAAGAAGAAACATCACAATAAGTCAAGAACAAAACAAGAACACCATAAAGTCAAAAAAAAATGTTTAAATAAATGCAACACTCCCAGACAGCCGCGGATATATAGGCGAGGCGACTGAGGCAGCCGCCTTATGGCCCGCGGGGGGTCTAGGGCCCGGGCCCGGCCCGGGACTGAATGGAGTTTCCGTTCGTTCGTGGGACTGGATGACAGACTGCATTGCGCCATGCCCCGGGGCCCGGGTCCTATGTTCCCCGGGCCCCGTATGTTTCCCATGTTCCAAAAGGGTTCTATGTTCTCCGGGCCCCTATGTTCCCCTATGTTTTCCCGGTAGCGATAAAGGCTCGCCCCAGGCTCGCCACAGCAGTGGATGGATTTAAAAGATAGGGCACTTTTATAGATAATTTATTTGTATCGCAACGGAGTCATGGATCTAGTCGTGCCACGTAGCATTATGTCGAATAAATTCAAATAGAATAAACAAGTCTAAAACAAAGACTTTTAAACGAAGTTTAGCCTATTAAATCATTTTATAAGCGTTCGTTTATTTGTGGTCTGCGTGATAACACTGAAGCAACAATCTGCGAACACCAGCCCAGCCCAGCCCTCCCTCTCCTCTCCTCCCCTCTCCTCCCTCTCCTCTCCTCTCCTCTCCTCTCCTCTCCTCTCCTCTCCTCTCCTCTCCTCTCCTCTCCTCTCCTCTCCTCTCCTCTCCTCTCCTCTCCTCTCCTCTCCTCTCCTCTCCTCTCCTCTCCTCTCTCTGTCCCACGCTGTCAGGCAGATGGTGGTTGCTTCAGTTCTCACACAGACCGCAAATAAACGAATGCTTATAAAATGATTTAATAGGCTAAACTTCGTTTAAAAGTCTTTGTTTTAGACTTGTTTATTCTATATGAATTTTGTCTACATAATGCTACGTGGCACGACTAGATCCGTGACTCCGTTGCGATACAAATGAATTATCTATAAAAGGCGCACACGTGGGAGGAGGGAGGGATGTCCCGGTGCCGGGTCTGGTGGTGTTGGTCGGGGGGGGGGGGGGGGGGGGGGGGGGGGGGGGCCCGAGCTGGCCCGAGCTGTCAAGAGCTGTCAATCTCGCCTCAGGGCCCGTGGGGCATTCCAACCGCCACTGCTCCCAGACATACCCCACGCGAAGGTAAGGAAAAACTCACTAAAACCTAGCAATAGGAAAAAATGCACCACAGGCAATGTGGAGGAGAGAAACCTTAGAAGGGCCATTCAAGGGGGGATCTCCCTTCTTAGATGTCGGTGATAGTAGTGTTGCAGTAAAACAGGCGAACAGTTGGTAAGCATGCACTCATGTGTGTAGTGAAACACAGATAAGTGCATGCGACAGAAACTGAACATTTTGAAAGATTAAAGATAGAGCTGATAGCGATAGCAACTGAACATTTTGAAAGATTAAAGATAGAGCTGATAGCGGATCTATTTGAGGCAAAGGGGCGGCGCCGAGAGGGTCGCATCCTCCCGGTCTTCATCACGGGACGTCCAACACTCCGGTCATCACTCCGGGACAGCCATTTACACAGCTAGAGTAAAGTGCAATAGTAATACAATGTACAGGTGATTAAACTGGGTATAAAATATATAAATTAGTACTACTGAGTGTAGTGCTAATCAGATGTATGTACAGATTTGTAATATTAATATTATGTACAGTGATACGGGTATAAAGATAATTTATAGATAACTGATTACTGTGCAGTTATCTAGTGGCAAAGGTGTGTAGAGTCTACTCTAGACCAATCACAGCTGGAAATAAGGTACAAAGTCTCACGGTGTACAAATAATGTCTTCTATATGTAGACCTTTGATTATAGTGGCACCATCTGGCAGATTTATGTGATATTTGTTGTGAGGAATTGGCAAATATTGATGTCTCTATGTTGTGACTTTTGTGAATAGCACCACCATATGGCAGAATGACAGATAAGATAAGACAAGATAAGATAAGATAAGATGAGATATTGAGATAATGTAGCAGGGTGGATTATCCCTGCTTTATGGGAGTGGATGTACACTGCCACCTGGTAGTGGGAACGCAGCAGAGCTGGGTCCGGCTGAGTCCCCGACTGTAGGCCAGGAGTATTGGAGTGGAGGTTTAGCAGAGGGAGTGGATGGGGCCTAGGATTCACTAACCTAGGGGTTGTGCGCTGGTCCTTCTTGCCCTCCAGGGCGATTAGCAGTAGCTCCCTACACACCCACACTTCCCCCAATACTTCCTGTGCCCTCCCACACCCGATGGCAGTAATGATGGATGATATACTTTCTCCCCAAAGCAGTACCCTTCCTGATTGGCGAGTAGAGACCTGTCCCAATGAGGCATAGGCAGGGGGTGGGGAAAGGGTTAAACAATAATGAGCATTACCTGGAAAGAAAAGGGTTAGACAGAATGCACATTAACAGACACGCACACAGTGTTCCCATTTAGCTCTCTTTTACTGAAAGTCTTATTTTTTTGACATGTATTTACACAATAATCAAAGCTCTTTCCACACTGGGCACCTGGTGCTCTCGCTTTACAGTAATGACTAAAGTTCTTCCCACACTGGGCAAGACACAGTAATAAAACCTGTCCCTTTAAGGGTTTAGATACTTGTTCGTTTCCCCGTAGGTGGGGAGAGAGGGGAGGAAGAGGGAGAGGGATACAGGAGCTATTCAATGGGAATTTTATAAAAGAACACACGTTATCACACCACATTCAACCAAAAGACAGTGGGCCCACGTTGAAAACAAAAGTCCTATCTATAGCCGGCTTCCCCAAAATAATATATGTCGGGCGCCCCTAAACACTGTTACCAGTGTCAGTTCAAAGTACTGCTTCTCTTCGCCCTTAAAGGGCCCGCGCCGCACAAAGAGAATGTCTACCGATAAATTTCCAGCACTCGGAGCGCTCACTGTAACTGGCTTGAGTGTACTTAACCAAGGGCGGGCCTGCTCCCACCACGAACGTCCGTGTGGTGAGATGGCCGTCGAGAGGTCCCGTGATAGCAGGCGGCAGGGCTGGGTAGACGTTAGGCAGGTGACTGCTGGGGTAACGGCTCGGAGGGGCTGGAGGTGCGTGCAGTGCAGTGACGTCCGCTGCTGGGCTGAAGGGGTGGGGTGACACGCGGGCTAAACTGTGGTGCTGCCTAACTGAAGCTAAGCTGTGGGTCGGGACGACCCCCTGTCATGACGCCTATACTTTAGCTAAAACGCAACGTGTGCAATATCTACCACACTCTTCGGCAGTAGCTCGTCTGCTTCTTCGTTCACAATGTCTCTTTAGCATTAACTGAAAGCTAAGCTATCGCATATTCCATTACTAACCCGCCTCGTAACTGGTTTTATATCTCGCATGCTTGATGTCCGGAGCTCCAGCTCCAAGCGACCTCTTCCTTCTCTGGAAAACGATGAAGAGGAAGTTCCGCCGCCGGCGCCACGCCCTGAGCCCATCCTTCTTCACCTGTGTCCCCCTGCCCAACGTCGCCACCAGCTCCCCCTGGCGGTACCTGTATCATGTCCCACTATTAAGTGTCAATGTTAGGATAGGGAGGATCAAGAGAGGTCAGCAAGTTACACAACGTCATCGCGAACACAGAGAATGCAAGGAATTAACGTTAGACACATTGAATTATCGTTAGACATATTCAGGTGTCTACAATAAGATAAGATAAGATAAGATATTCCTTTATTGATCCCCTTGGGGAAATTCAGGCGTCATAGCAGCGTGGGGGAGGGGACATACAGGTATGGGCAGTGTAATAGTATAAAGACATAAATATAGGCAATCAAATTAGATCTCAATATAAAAATATGATAAAACAGTGTAAACAATACAATTAACTCTGAATATAAAAACGTGAGAAAAACAGTGTAGACAAAGGTGCAGATGAGGTTCTGTATGCCTTATCGGTTATATTATATGTTACTAAATGTGGGCAATAAAGAATTTGAATCTGAATGTACTAACAGTAAAAGTAAACAGTATACACAAGGTACAGTATACACAAGGTACCCTAACTGGCATGATATACGTCATACGTTGTAGTCCGTGCAAGTTTTGGTTGTTAAGAGTCAGACATTCCTTAGTGGTCAAACATTCCTTAGTTGTCAGGACAACGTGTTCATGAGTAACACGGCACTTCCTGTTTACAATGTATTTTTCCAAAGATCGATTGGGTGTAGCAGTCATGTGGTTTGGGCAACTTTCTGAATTACACATGTGAAGACCTAGATCCTCAGTGATCGTGAGAATCGGGCAAACAGCCAATAAGTCAGGGAAAATGTGATTTTCCAAAAGATTCTATGGCAGAAAATACAACATGGCGGACATAGGCACATTCCCAGACCCTGTAACCTTTAACCCTCCAAGGCCTGGTCGTTAAAGCTGACATATTATGGACAATGGGGTTTGCCTAGTCTTTTCATGGATCTGGCTGTTACTTAGGGGCGACAGTGGTTTAGGGGGTAGAGCAGCCGTCTGGTAATTGGAAGGTTCCCGGTTTGATTCCCACAGTGGGTTGAAGTGTCTTTGAACAAGACACTTATTAACCCCTAACTGCTCCCGATGAGCAGGTTGGCACCTTGCACGGCTGCCTCCGCCATTGGTGTGTGAATGGGTGAATGTGAGGAACAAAAAATTGTAAAGCGATTTGGATAAAAATCACTATATAAATGCACCATTTACCATTTACTTACTGTAGGGCACTGGGGGGGAAATTACATAGATTCATTACAATACATTACAAGCTGTTCAGAATGATTGCCCTATGACCTATGTGATGCCACAAGTGGGACACAATCAATGAATTCGCTTTTATTAATCAATCAGCTGTGCTTTTTGGAGCCAGGAACGCTGCCTGCCTACCTAACGTACTGCCCACTTCTATACTGGGTATGACGTACGTAGCCAGGCAGGGAAGGAAGTAATTAGGCTCCACAACCGTGGGCATGAACCGCTGCCAGCAGCCGGAGAACTAACGGCAGCAGAACTCGAGAACTATTAGGAATGTCTACCACTAAGTGTGTCTGACTCTTAACCACCAAAACCTGCATGGACTACAATGTGATGTATATCATGCCAGTTAGGGTACCTTGTATATACTGCACCTTGTGTATACTGTTTACTTTACTTACTCACAGTATATATTCAGATTCTAAGTGTTTTATTGCTAATATTTATTGTAACGTATAATATAACTGATCTGCACCTTTGATTACACTGTTTACTTGCTCATGTTCTTATATTCAGAGTTATTTACATCGTTTACACTGCTTGTTTTTATCTTTATTATAATTGTATAGCCTACAATCACTATGTCTTCTACTATTACCCTGCCCATACCTGTACCCCCCCCCCCATGCTACTATGATGCACACATTTCCCCAAGGGGATCACTAAGGATCAATAAGGTAATTATTTTTGGTGTGTTGCTCCGCCCAGCAATAAGTTGTATTCAATGCAAGGGAATAATAAAGTGCTGGGAAAGAAATAATGACAGTGAAGTATCTTTTGCTTCATTTATATATGATTTGTGATCGTATAGTCTACTCTTCCTCTGCATTGTTTGTAGTTTCTGGTGTTCGGTTCCTATTAAGGAAAATGCAGACGAGGTGGTCTAATCAAACAAACTGCGGTGTTTATTTCCATTTCTTAATAAACCACAGCTATGAATCAAACAAGTACAAGATCTTTACTGTAATCTAATCGTCTCTTTGGTGTGGCAGTTTTGTCCATTATCTGATCAGCTGCGGCCGATCAACGCTTCTTCTCCGGTGCGGTTCTCTGTCTCCGATTGTCCATGACAACACGAGTCCTCTCTGAGTGGTTGCTCGTCGCTAGGGCAACCTTGCTTTCGGATCCTCGGCGGGTTGGGAGCGCTTGGTTTCGTCTCGGCGGATCTCTGCTATGAGCCTCTCCTCTGTCATCGGGTGTCAGTGGCTCTGAGTCTCCGGCTCGGCTCTCGAGCTCCGGTGGGTGAGTCTCAGCGCTCAAGCAAGGAGCGCTTGATTTCGTCTCTCTCCGTGGCAGGATCTCCTGCTGCGAAGCGATCTTCTGTCATCGTCTGTCTCCGTGGCTCTGTGAGTGTCCGGCTCGGCTCTCGAGTCTCCGGCTACTCCGCCTGTCTCCAGCGATCTCCTCCTCTCCAGGTCTGTCTCAGTCTATCTCCACAATCCTTCTCCCCGCCTGTGTGTGTCTCCCTCCTGTCCATCTCCATTAGCCCTGCTTAAAAAGGGAAGAAAGAACTTCCCCCACGTGTGTCCCAGGGCTCGGGTTTCTCCATTGGCCAAAGGATCTTCTCGCTGAGTGACACATCAGCCTGGTCTGCTGACACAACGTTTACACAATAGAATCCGCCGGGCTGTTTTAGCAGTTAGCCATTTATATTACCTTATTAGGGGATCCTTACAGCTCCTCTCTCCGTGGCACAGAGAATAAAACATGAGCTGTTTCCATCTACAACCACTTTACCATACTTTAATTGTTTTTAGAATAATATGATTATTTCTTTATTGTCTAAACAGTGACTAACAGTCTATTCTTCAGTTTTGTCCACATTTTACTTTATTTGATTTTCACAGTGTAGGACAATTTTCTAGTCTCCTTGAAACACCACATTTTGCAAATGGTCTAACCCTTAAAGGGGAACTCCAACATTTTGGGAAATTAGCTTATTTAACATCTTCCCTGGAGTTAGACAAGAAGATACATACCTTTTTTGTCTCTGTGCGTGCATTTTAGCTTTGGGAATAGACGCTCTGTTAGCATAGCTTAGCTTCATCACTGGAAGTGAGGCAGGACAGTAGCCTTACAGTGCCTTACAGTGTATTGCAAGGTCTGACATTGACCAAATTTGATATGCATGACCTTGGTGGGCTCTAGGTCAACTCCTGAAAAGGGGGTCAATGTCAGACTTTGCAATCAAAAGTTAGGGGGCTAATAACCCTTGCCATAATTTCAGTGCGCCCCCTAACTTTTGATTGCAAGGTCTGACATTGACCCCCTTTTCAGGAGTTGACCTAGAGCCCACCAAGGTCATGCATATCAAGTTTGGTCAATGTCAGACCTTGCAATACACTGTAAGGCACTGTAAGGCTACTGTCCTGCCTCACTTCCAGTGATGAAGCTAAGCTATGCTAACGGAGCGTCTATTCCCAAAGCTAAAATGCACACACAGAGACAAAAAAGGTATGTATCTTCTTGTCTAACTCCAGGGAAGATGTTAAATAAGCTAATTTCCCAAAATGTTGGAGTTCCCCTTTAACCTCTGATATTTACCAATTAAATGCATTCTTATTGTTTTACTGTTATTGTTACAAAGGATCAGATTAAACCGAATATATATATTTATTGATTGATATATATTGCATAGTATTTGTATATCGTTTTGATATCCCTTGTATATTCCTTGTACATATACACGGAATATCCCTTTAGCCTAGTACAGACCATAATATTTCATTCTCCTATTGGACAGCGGTCCACAGGCGCCAGGGCCATGCCTCCAGAGTCAGGTTCAAAGCCACCGTCAAGACATGTCTGTACATGCCCGGCCTTGCCCAAGAATACGAGACAGAAATGAGGCTGGCACTAGATTGTTCGCCGTGCATATAAATATGGCGCAGGTGAATACAGAAGCACTTAGGAACTAAAGTTGAAGCCTCACCCACGATACTCCGTGCGGTGAAGTATGGCCTGTTTGGCCCCAAAGAGAGCATTGAGACCGCGTGCGAATTAATAACTGAAGTGTCAGAGTTTGGCGCTATACCGTCGAGTGCGACATATTTCGATTAAGTCAGTAATAGTCTATTTGTGTATAGTGTATCGTGCGGCTAAGGTTCTACAGTGACCAGCATCACCAACGCTTCCTCGTACCAGCTAGAGTGCTTATCCAGGCTGGGCTGCTTTCATGGCGCTTTCACCCGAGGAGACCTAGACGAGGATCGTGTGGACATGTACACTGGATTAATCTACCCGACGACTGCATAGCCATTTACGGCTGGATTATATTTGTTTTGGTCCTGTGATTTATGGAGCGGAGAATCGCCGACGCCTACACGTGTGTGGGATTTACCCTGTGAGGAGCCACGTCGAGTCTGCGCCTCAGAGAGCCTGAGGCAGGCTAGCTTTCTTCACTGTGGAGCTACAGTCTACGGAGAACAGCTGTATTCGTCTGTGGATCAAGAGACTATTGCACCGTCTCCTGTACTTGGAGTCTCCTTAGTCATCGTTGACCAGACTCTCTACTACCGACAGATCCTCTACCCCTGCTGGCTTACAACCGGGGGGACCCTTCAGTATCTCCCGCTATATATATTACCAGTGCACCATAGATATAATTCCCTAAGATTCAGGTCGTATAATTACCTCCTGCGTAACCAGAGAATGGACATTCATTATTGATTTGCCTACGCACATTCCTTTGCCTTACAAGTGCATTCAAAGTATAATAGAGAAGTATATTATGTACCTTTTGCTGCAATAAATACTTAATTATAACTTTGTGTGGAACCGATTTATTGTGGGAAGTGTTCATCATATTTATATATCATGTACTGTATGGCCAGTAATTAAAGTACATAAAGCGGTAGTGGTTTAATGATACCATACTTATCAATACAGTCAGGGAATTGTACCCCTCAGTTACAATTGGTCCTTCGAGCCGGAGGGTAACTAGTGTAATATTAATATAGTGGTATTAATATTGACATGGCCTATGATGAACACTCCACAAAACGGTTCTCCTAAAGATCGCCCGCAGCGTAGACGGCAGACACCTCAGTACTTAGAGGATTACGTTGCCAATATACTACCTAGCTTTCTACAGACGGTAAACGCGGAAAAAGTAGATAGTAAAATTATGTCCGACCCTATCAACCAGGCTACCCCGCCAATAGAGGCCCTAGTGGGTTCTAACGTAACTGACCAAGCTCACGGTGGAGACCAGGAGGGACCTGACATAACTTTACCCCCCGCCAAGACCGAAGAAGTAGTCCCCGGAGAGCTCCAGGATAAAGACAGCCCTCCAGGGATGGAACTCTACCCGCTACAAGAAGAGGAGAGCATCCCGGAGATGGATCTCCAGGACTCGCCACAGGAGAACAGATCTCCAACGAGTACTGCCAGGAGCGGATCACCTCAACCAGCGTCTTCCCCCAGCGAGGCGGACAAGATGCTGGCACAGGCATTCCTCGCCAGCCTAGCAGCCTCAACAGAGCGCGATCGACTCCAAGCACAGACGCTTAGTGAGCGCGAACATTCTTCCATGGAAAGAGAACGCCTTCAAGCGCAGCAACGGAGCGACGAAGATCGTATACGTCTAGAGATTAGACGCCTTCAGACGGAAGAGAATATGGGAAGGGACCGGGCCGAAGCCCAGCGCGCCGCCGCCGAAGCCCAGCGCGCCGCTGCCGGTGCCCAAAGAGAAGCAGAGCGCGACCTCGCTCTCACCAAGCGCGAAGCCGAGCGCGACCGATTACAAGCGCAGATAATGGAGCAGCTGATCACCAGGGCAACACCCCCTCCCTCCGCACGGGGTTCCAGGGCCTCGTCAAGACAAGGGTCAAGGGCACCCTCCCCTACCCGATCAAGCGACCCTGAGCCCGACAACCAGAGAGAGCCTATACCCCCCTCCGAACTCCTTCCCCGACCGGTCCAAGTGAGACCCAGCTACAAGGAAGAAACGGTCTACACCGCGGAGAGGCTAAATAGACGACTACAGGATCTAGAGGACCTGCCAGAGGAAGAAGAAGAGGGAGAGGAGGAGAGTCAAGCCCGACAGCAGCACAGTACTCCACAGGACCAGGAGGTCCAGTACAGCCCAGGCTCTACCCCCGCGGCTCTGCGCTACAGACCCCCGACTCAATTCACGGGTGAGCTTGACGCACGACCAGCCCTGAGGAACAGCACCTGGATACGCGGGCCATGGTACCCAGCAGGTACCAGCCCACCAAGAGGCGTAAGAGGAGACTCGCCTAGGAGGCCTCTCTTCCAACGCTCACCGATGTGCCAGCCATCCATGGCATCATACATTGGCACACCGACGTTTCCGGACTTCACCCACGAGAACAGAGCACAGTACACGGAGCTACGAATGTGCTTAGAGACAATGATGTCCGATGTAGCTGATGAACCGTACAAATATGCTATCCTATTGAAGCACCTCAAGGTGCCCCGAGCGCACAATATAGCGCTGGCCTATGCCACCTCTACTACCCCATACACCGCGGCTCTAGCAGCACTCGACCAAAGATATGGACGCATATGGGACTACGTAATACAAGAGATAAGGCATATTGACCGCCTACCCCCAGCCACAGACAATCGCTCACTAGATGACCTGTCTATCAAGGTACAATCCCTGGTAGGGATGCTGGGGGCGCAAAGAGAAAAGGGTATGCACGAACTGTACGCGAACTCTAATGTCGAGAGGATTTTAGAGAAGCTTCCGCCCGCCCGACAAGAGCGCTTCAGGCGGCAAAGAGACCACCGTGATCCTAACGGTCCCGAGCCATCCCTCCTAGACCTAGCCGACTTCCTGGCGAGAGAAGTCAACAGCCTTTGGTTGGATACGTTCATGCGGAGCACCCCAAGCTCCAGAGAGGGACCTAGGAGAGCAAACGATGGCCGAAGATTGGTGACCGTCATGCACCAATCAGAATCAGTACCGAGCAGCAAGAACCACAGTACCCCCTCGATGAAAGAAAAGTGGAAGATGGTGTGCCCGTACTGCGAAAAGGAACACTGGTTGACACAATGTGACACGTTCAAGAAGATGACCGCCGACGAGGTGAGTCAATGGATAAAGTCCAACCGACGCTGTTACCGATGTGCGCGCAGTCACATGGCAGCCGATTGCCGCTTAAAGAAGAGGTGTAGTCGGTGTGACGGAGCCCACCTAGATGTCCTACACGACAGTAACAGAAGAAAGCCTGCACCCTCAAGCAGCACAAAGGCAAGTGTTATGTACATTGACCCCGCCAGCAGCGGGGGCGCCCGGGTGCTCTTAAAGGTGGTCCGCGTAACACTGAGTTACCAAGACAAGGTCATGGACACTTACGCCGTCCTTGACGACGGGTCAGAGAAGACCCTTCTCCTCGCGTCCGCTGCGGCCCAGCTGGGGCTGCGGGGGAGCGAAAACCAGATGACGATTCGGACAATAAGAAGAGATCTAAAGACGATAAAGGGCGAGAATGTCTCCTTCACTATCGCAGCAAGCGGGCAGCCAGAGAGACGGTATAGGATTACTAACGCTTTCACCAGCCAAGAAATAGGCCTGTCGCAGTACACCTACCCCATCGCCAAGCTGATGGATAAATATGTGCACCTGCGTCAACTACCTATACCGCTCATAGACGGTGCCACCCCGACCCTGCTGATAGGCTCCGACCATGCAGACCTCATCGTCCCGATTGACCGGGTCCACACAGGGCCCAGAGGCTGTCCTGCAGCAGTCGAGACCCGCCTAGGATGGACACTACAAGGCCCCCTCGCTAAGTCTCTTAACCGAACAGCAGCCACTAGCTGCCTCCACTCCAGAGTGACAGAAGAAGACACCACCCTCCTACAGCATGTCGAGAGGCTATGGACACTAGAGACAATGCCCTTTAAGAACGAAAAGAAAGACATTCGTTCCAAGGAAGACATTTACGCTATAGCCCTCCTCGAGCAGTGGACAAAGAGAGTCAAAGTCAACGGAGTGATGAGATACGCAACTCCACTCCTGAGGCGAGAGGGTATGCCTACCTTCCACGCCCCAAAAGAAGCGACGGAGCGGTATCTATTGAACACAGAGCGGCGCCTAGCCAGAGACCCCGCTCAAGAGACTGTTTACCGCGCTGAGATTAACAAGCTAATCACAGCGGGACACATAAAGAAAATTGACATTAAAGAGGCCGATCAGACGACCGAATCATGGTACGTGCCGCACCACAAAGTCCACCACAACGGCAAGGATCGTATTGTGTTCAACTGCAGCTACCAGATCGGATCACAAAATCTGAATAAAGAGCTCTTGCCCGGCCCAACACTCGGCCCCTCTCTACTAGGCGTGTTACTACGTTTCCGCCAAGACAAGGTGGCCATCAGCGGCGACATCAAAGGGATGTTCCTGCAGGTGAGACTAGTGGAGGAGGACAAGCCCCTGCTGCGGTTCCTATGGAGAGAGAGGATCGGGGATGAGCAACCAGCCATCTATCAATGGGAAGTCCTCCCTTTCGGAACCACATGCAGCCCATGCTGTGCTACGTTTGCACTGCAAAAACACGTCGCAGAGGACCCAGCAGCTGATGAAGAGGTCCGACAAAGTGTAGGAAATAGTTTCTACGTGGACAACTGTCTGCAAAGCGTCTCGACGCCAGAAGAAGCCGAGGCCCTTCTACTCAAGCTCCGCGCCTCCCTGATCAAAGGCGGCTTTGATCTCAGGCAGTGGGCCAGCAGCGACCCGCAAGTATTGCGCAGCCTCTCCCCCGAGGATAAGGCAGCGAGCAGAGATTCAAGATTTAACAGAAGTAGCAAGCTGGAGGTATGTGGACACAAAACACAACCCAGCTGACGTCATCACCCGGGGAATGTCCCTGGATGACCTCACCCGTCACAACCTATACAGTGACGGGCCAGAATTCCTCAAGCTCCCGGAAGAAGAGTGGCCTACACCCACCCCACGGGAAGCGAGCAAGGAGGAGGCCGAAAACAAGAAATCTATGTTCTGTGGATTGAACACACTCGTCTCCACAGACCCCGACATAGACGATTGCCTCACCCTAGAGAGTGCGCAGCTAAAGACATTCCTGTGGCACCACCCAGAGATTCAGCTCACTACTGACATTACAGCAGCTGACTACGAAGAAGCAGAACTTCTTCTCCTACAACGAGCCCAGAGAGACTCGTTTCCCGATGAGCTAGACTGTCTACAGGGAGCAAAGCCCGTCCCATCAGACAGCAGATTGCTCCACCTAGCCCCCGAGAGCGACGCCCATGGTCTCATCAGAGTGGGTGGTCGTCTGCGGAGAGCTCCAGACTTACCGGATGACGTCAAGTACCCGATAGTCTTAAACAGCCGACACAAGGTCACAGAGCTGATCATAAAGAAATACGACGAGGATGTGCATCACGCCGGGGCAGAGAGAGTCTTCGCGGAGATCAGACGTCGTTATTGGATACTGCAAGGGAGAGAAGCAGTGCGGCGCTTCCAGCGAACCTGTCTAGACTGTCGTAAATGGCGAGCGCAGCCCAGTATACCCCGGATGGCTGACCTACCTCCCTGTCGCCTCCGACTCGGCGACAAGCCTTTTCACTCCACCGGTATGGACTGTTTCGGCCCGCTGTATATAAAGAAAGGAAGAGGAACCGAGAAGCGGTGGGGTATTGTATTCAAATGCATGACCACCCGAGCGATGCATATAGAACTCCTTCCAACCATGAGCACAGACTCATTCCTTATGGCCTTCCGAAGATTCACATTGCGGAAAGGCAAACCGTCTATATTATTGTCTGATCACGGGACAAACTTCAAAGGCGGAGAAAGAGAGCTGAGAGAGAGCTTCCAAGCTATGGGCCCAGAACTTAAGACCCACCTCGCTCCATCCCAGATTGACTTCCAGTTTAATCCCCCGAACGCACCTCACTTCGGTGGAACTTGGGAACGAGAAGTACGTTCAATAAAGACAGCCCTGTACGCCGTGCTTGGGGCCCAGACCGTGGCGGAAGAAGTCTTAATGACAGTCCTCACGGAGATCGAGGGAGTATTGAACTCAAAGCCCCTCGGTTACGTCTCAAGTGATGTAGCAGATGTCGACCCAGTCACCCCCAACACACTCTTGATAGGGCGGCTGGACCCCGCGCTACCACAGACAATGTACAGGCCTGAAGAAGCGAACGGCCGAAGAATGTGGAGGGACAGTCAAGTATTGGCTGACAAGTTTTGGAACAGCTTCCTACTCCACTATCTACCGTCTCTACAGACCCGCCAGAAATGGGTGAAAGAGAGAGACAATTTGACAGAAGGAACAGTCGTCATGATTATCGACCAGTCACTACCCCGAGCTATGTGGCCGGCTGGCCGCGTAAGCAAAGTGATCACCGGTGCCGACGGAAAGGTCCGAGCAGCCGAAGTGCTCGTCCAGGGACGGATCTACACCCGACCCGTGGCGAGGCTAATAGAACTGCCAAGGCTCCCCGATACTATCGATGACGACCATGACCCCATGACTTTGTGAACTGCCCGACCCCTCACAACAGACATTGAGTAGTGGACAGTGCGGTTAATCTGTCTCTGCTTAGCTAATTAGGTGGGACTAATTAGGAGGCGGCTGTTACAAAGGATCAGATTAAACCGAATATATATATTTATTGATTGATATATATTGCATAGTATTTGTATATCGTTTTGATATCCCTTGTATATTCCTTGTACATATACACGGAATATCCCTTTAGCCTAGTACAGACCATAATATTTCATTCTCCTATTGGACAGCGGTCCACAGGCGCCAGGGCCATGCCTCCAGAGTCAGGTTCAAAGCCACCGTCAAGACATGTCTGTACATGCCCGGCCTTGCCCAAGAATACGAGACAGAAATGAGGCTGGCACTAGATTGTTCGCTGTGCATATAAATATGGCGCAGGTGAATACAGAAGCACTTAGGAACTAAAGTTGAAGCCTCACCCACGATACTCCGTGCGGTGAAGTATGGCCTGTTTGGCCCCAAAGAGAGCATTGAGACCGCGTGCGAATTAATAACTGAAGTGTCAGAGTTTGGCGCTATACCGTCGAGTGCGACATATTTCGATTAAGTCAGTAATAGTCTATTTGTGTATAGTGTATCGTGCGGCTAAGGTTCTACAGTGACCAGCATCACCAACGCTTCCTCGTACCAGCTAGAGTGCTTATCCAGGCTGGGCTGCTTTCATGGCGCTTTTACCCGAGGAGACCTAGACGAGGATCGTGTGGACATGTACACTGGATTAATCTACCCGACGACTGCATAGCCATTTACGGCTGGATTATATTTGTTTTGGTCCTGTGATTTATGGAGCGGAGAATCGCCGACGCCTACACGTGTGTGGGATTTACCCTGTGAGGAGCCACGTCGAGTCTGCGCCTCAGAGAGCCTGACGCAGGCTAGCTTTCTTCACTGTGGAGCTACAGTCTACGGAGAACAGCTGTATTCGTCTGTGGATCAAGAGACTATTGCACCGTCTCCTGTACTTGGAGTCTCCTTAGTCATCGTTGACCAGACTCTCTACTACCGACAGATCCTCTACCCCTGCTGGCTTACAACCGGGGGGACCCTTCAGTATCTCCCGCTATATATATTACCAGTGCACCATAGATATAATTCCCTAAGATTCAGGTCGTATAATTACCTCCTGCGTAACCAGAGAATGGACATTCATTATTGATTTGCCTACGCACATTCCTTTGCCTTACAAGTGCATTCAAAGTATAATAGAGAAGTATATTATGTACCTTTTGCTGCAATAAATACTTAATTATAACTTTGTGTGGAACCGATTTATTGTGGGAAGTGTTCATCATATTTATATATCATGTACTGTATGGCCAGTAATTAAAGTACATAAAGCGGTAGTGGTTTAATGATACCATACTTATCAATACAGTCAGGGAATTGTACCCCTCAGTTACAGTTATCCTTGGTCGTTTTGAACCAGTTTTTAATATCCAGTTACTCAAATTATTAACAGAACACAGCTTTCACAGTTCTGAGTTAGTTTGGTGCTAATCTCAGCTTGTTGTTTCACCTAATCTAATTCCTTCTTTGCACCTGCTAGGCAGGGCTTAATTTCTAAATCTTGATGCACTGAACACCTGGGCCCTCATTCATCAACGTGTGCGTAGAACATGTTCTATTTCCACACGTAAGCACAGAATTTAGAATGAGTGTACGCACAGGAAAGTCGGGATTCATCAACCGTGCGTACACAGGTCCTATGCTCCTCCGTGTTGATGAATACCACTTTGTTCTACCGTCAATGCTCGTGCATGATTATCCATATATGGTCATGAAAGTGAGGAAACACCCCCCATGGGATGTGAAATAATGGACTGACCCGAGCGGAACTCTGAGAAACTCCACGGAGATTGTTCACTGCTGTCGAACCAAGAAGACACTATCGCGTATTATGGGATAAATAAAAGGCGGACTTGTAAACGGTGATGTCAGATATCAACGGCTCCCTAAGACCATTGCTGCAATTCTGCCTGGACAGCTCAAAATACTAATAAAGACCGTTCGTTGACCACTGTTTGGCGTTGGTTGTGTGTCATTATAACCGTGCTGTAATATGAATGCCTTTATTAGTTGTGTTCGATTGGCTATATGATTTTTAGAGGCATCTATTTTGTTGTCGGCTAATAAAGACCGCGCTGGAATATGACTGCCTTTTCCCGTGTTGTTTGATTAATATCCAGGGATTAAAGTTCTCCTCAATTTTATTCCAAATCGCGATGGATCTCCCGTCAATTTTCTACCTGCTGCATATGATTTCTAGAGGCATACTACAATCTATTTTGATGTCAGTATTGGGTAGCCTATATAAACAATAATACGAGAGCATATACAAGAACAATGAATCTCACTGCATGTATGATGTAGCCTGCCTTTCAATACATGAACTTGAATTCCATCATGTCTGTGTGCGGGTCACTGCGGGAACTCACAAGGCTGTTGTCACAATGTAAATAAGAACGTGCACTGAAAAGTTACAGTATGTAGTTGGTTGATTATTTGTATGACAGTCAGTAAACCCTTGCAAAAAGTATCCGTTTTATTTAATGAATTGAAAACATTCAGCATCGCCTTCCTCCCGGCATGCAGCAACAACATGTAGGCAAATGCGCATCGCAACATTGACTTAGTGGAATCCCTTTCTATTCACATAACTGCATTTGTGATGGAGCTTTGACAGCTACAGTAACAGTCTATTGCTCGATCCATCTCCAATATCACGATGGACCGTGCCGGTGGCAAAGACCCGAGGGTGGAGAGGATCTTGAATGAATTCCATCATCATATTTATATGTTGTGTGTCTGTCCACTATGTCTGTTACTTTGTTATTCCCTCTCCCTATCTATGTAAAGCGACCTTGGGTCTCTTGAAAGGCGCTATATAAAATGAAGCTATTATTATTATTGTTATTATTATCACATCTGAGCGGGAGCTCACAAATAGACTGTTAGTCTCAGTGAAGTTTCAACGGAGGTCATCTATTCTAACCAACAAATTGAAGTAGAAAGCATTTCGTGACCAATCTTATTTGGAAACATGAAACACAAAATAATTCGCTTTTTATTTGAAACACTATTTAATCGCGTTTGGAGGTTGGTGTTTTGCGTCTGCCCCCCCGTGCCAAACAAGCAGGCCAACCTCTTGTTCGCGTGTGAGCCCGTTATAATTACACTACTGTCGCTATTTTATAATGAACTATAATGAATTACGGGTCATACAGAAGTTGAACACTAATGCACGGAAGCTTATTTCCGCCTTGAAACTAATGCAGAATTGAGGAGTGCTTATGCGTAGTAACGATATTCTACCACTGGGCGTCAGCTAAGTGTGCTCTGACCTGTGCGTAGACGTAAGCATGGAGTCAAGTTCAAGTTGAAATTGATGAATCCCACTATTTGCTTAGAAATGATCGTACGCACAGGGTAAGCACAAATCTGTGCGTAGAACACGTTGATGAATGAGGGCCCTGGTCTCACTTGGGTGCCAAACTGAGTCATCTATCTTCAGGCTGGAGGGCTCTGTTTACAATCCGTTTACTCTGTTTCCTGACCGCCGTGTCGTAACCTGAAATTGCTTAACTAGTGTCAATAAGACCTTTTGACCCCAACTGTATTTTTCAGTTTGGTTCCTGTTCTTCAAAGATAATTATCTCCTTCCTCCGTCTGTTTGAGATGGCCATTTCTAAACACAGCTGCTAACCTCATCTGATAAGGTGCTATTCTGAACCGTTGGTAGAATGTACCCTAACGTCATAAACAGTCCTTTGCCTTATCAGCGAACCACCATCTGTGCTCAGCCCTGACGGGAAAGTAATCTTTAACCGTGTTTTAATCACTAAGTATTTTGTTCAGTTTTTCTGTTTCATTTAGATAAATTCACAACAACAGTTAGATGTATTCTAGTTTCTTAGCAAACATTAGATCAATATATACAGTATATATCACAGCACTGTTGTGTTTCCTCTTACCAAACGTGTTGTTATTATGAATTTGCCTTATATTAATTCACAAATTCATAAATAAATAAATTAATTAAATATTCTCTTACACACCACAAACACTGCCCTGCAGAAGCTAACCGCAGTAACTATGTGTAGCAGGGTGGATTATCCCTGCTTCGTGGGAACGGGTGTGCACAGCCACTGGGTAGTGAGACACAGTAGATCTCTGTCCGACTGCACCTCCGTCTTTGGGTCTGGAGCACCAACTGGAGGCTGGCAGTGGGAGTGGATGGGGCCCAGGATTTACCAACCTGGTCTGGTACTCTGGTCTTCCTCTCCCTCTCAGGGCGGTCAGCAGTACTCCCCAACACGCAGTACCCTCCCTCAGTGACACTAGAAACCTTACAATAAAAAGGGAAAGGTGGAATAGGAAGGGGTTAATTATAGTAGCGTTACCCACACCAAAATAGCTAATACTGTGCACAGTAATGGATACGCACACAGAATCCCATCTAATGTTTTTATGTTAATTGGTACGTTTGACTACAAAAGTTTAATAGGAGTGGTCCAATGGAATGAAATCCTACTACTGTAACTCAATACCTTATGTACACGTATATTCTACACACACCTCTGTGTTAGCACCAGGAATAATATACTTTAATGTATTTGACTCATCACCCACGTCTGGGTCAGTACCATGTATAATACCTCTATCAGGCTTTAATTAGATGGTAGGAATAATACCTCAGGTCTGTAACCTCCCCACTGGGAAAGGGTTGATTAGATGGGAAATTATTATTAAAGAACCAACATGTTATCACACTCAAAGGAAATCAAAAATGTGGGCCCACTGTACCAAAACAAAAGTCCTATACTAATGCCGGCATATAATGTGTATGGGGTACCCCTATGAACTGGATTTAGCAACGTTAGCTTCGCCCGTAGGCCGCATTACACTGTGTACTGTGCAATAAGATCCGGAGCACTGGCGCTCTAATGTACTCAACCAAGATGGCGTCCTCGCCGCGCCACCACTGTTCGGGGTAGCAAGATGGCGTCGCACGCTCTCGTCACGGGCACTAGCAAGCGGGGCTGGAGCAGAGGAAGCAGTAGCGGGCTGGGAGCGTGTGCTGGATGATGGCGCCTCTGCTGGACGGGAAGAACTCCCATGCTGGGCTGAAGACCGCCGGTGCAGAGCAGACATCCACGGCGGCGAAGACTGGTTGTTGACGGCCGGTGCTGGATAGACGCGCAGCAACACCCTGGCCCAACCCTTGTGCAGGCCTAACGATGAGGGAGCTCACTGGGCTTAAGGGAGAGGAAAAGATACATCATGTTTAAAGCCATATAATTTTAACTGTTTACTATTTTTAAAACATTTTTTTACCCATGTTTAACATTCATAGCCTATTCTCAAGATATCTGTAAAAAATTACACATATTTTCGAATTTTAACCACTTAAATTAGTGTTTGTTTGATACCACGTCAGTTTTTATTGAAAAAAAAAATGTTTCATCGAAAAAGACGGATAAATGTTGTTTTTGACCATATTTCCAATATTTATTTTTGATAAATACCAATTAGAAATATCTCGACGAATTACCTCTGAATACGAATCAAAAAAAATATTAAAGATTCTATGACTAGTTCGGCCAGAAACGGCGTTGAGGCGAAACTTTACCAAGTGGTCAACTGACGAGGGCGGTTCAAAAGAAACGGATACATGTTGTTTTTGACCATATTTCTAATATTTATTTTTGATAAATACCAATTAGAAATATCTCGACGAATTACCTCTGAATACGAATCAAAAAAGATATTAAAGATTCGATGACTAGTTCGACCAGAAACGGCGTTGAGGCGAACGTTCTGTCTTGAAAATCCACTCGCTCCCCGAGTCCCCCCCCCACCACCACCACAAAACCTGTATCCGGAGTTTTTCATCGAAAAAAACGGATAAATGTTGTTTGACCATATTTCTAATATTTATTTTTGATAAATACCAATTAGAAATATCTCGACGAATTACCTCTGAATACGAATCAAAAAAAATATTAAAGATTCAATGACTAGTTCGACCAGAAACGGTGTTGAGGCAAAACTTTACCAAGGGTCAACTGACGAGGGCGGTTCAAAAGAAACGGATACATGTTGTTTTTGACCATATTTCTAATATTTATTTTTGATAAATACCAATTAGAAATATCTCGACGAATTACCTCTGAATACGAATCAAAAAAATATTAAAGATTCGATGACTAGTTCGACCAGAAACGGCGTTGAGGCGAACGTTACGAAGCGCTCAGCGGTTCGAAAAAAACGGATAAATGTTGTTTGACCATATTTCTAATATTTATTTTTGATAAATACCAATTAGAAATATCTCGACGAATTACCTCTGAATACGAATCAAAAAAAATATTAAAGATTCGATGACTAGTTCGACCAGAAACGGCGTTGAGGCGAAACTTTACCAAGTGGTCAACTGACCTGCATATGCTCCGGGCGCTTCGATGTGCTGCTCCGGCAGGAATATTCGGCTCAGCTCGCTGGTGAAACAAGAACCAGAGGTGATCCGCGCAGTACACTTCCTCGTTGGCGCGTGCCGGCTATGGGGGTCTTGTTTTTCGGCGTGTGGCGCGCTGTGGACTGCGCGGTCCGGTTCGCCTCTGGTTCTGTCTTGAAAATCCACTCGCCCCCCCCCCCCCCCCCACCACCACAAAACCTGTGTGCCGAGTTTCAATCACCAGCAGCCCGCTTCAGCCTAATTCACCTCCCCCTGACTTGTGGCAAAGTTATCTGTGGAGCGATGACGCCACCATGAGTTTTACATCGGTAACAGCACATCCCGGCAATTACAAGGTTGACTCGTGGAATATGCAAAGGATGGCAAGATATAGAGAGAATTGAACGAATAAGAGCAGATTTAAAAATGCTTAAAAATGCCGTTTTAACGTTGAAGTGGATGGGAGTAGAAAAAGTAACTAGGGGTGAACGAGTCACTAAATCTGTAACTACTATTTCTAGAGTGTTTCATGTTATAAGCTTTTCACACAATGAACATATATGTAAAATTAAGATATTTACCCAATTTCATGAAATAATAATAAACACAGACACCGCTGTGCTCACACACACACTCAAAATATTTCAAAAAAGTAGAAAAAGCGACTAGGGGTGCACAAGGGTTAACTGAAGCTACTCTTAGGGTCCCAAACAGCCCTCCTGCTAGCCGTGATATATAATGACGCAGGGTGTCTCTAAACACCGGTCTTCTTTCAAGCCACGCTGGCGGGGCACCTCACTAGAGGGAATATCTTTAGCTTAAGCCACACTTGGCTATACCGCATTTCTTCTAGGATAACTCGTTGTATTA
Source organism: Notolepis coatsorum (assembly GCF_963971535.1). Taxonomy (NCBI): domain Eukaryota; kingdom Metazoa; phylum Chordata; class Actinopteri; order Aulopiformes; family Paralepididae; genus Notolepis; species Notolepis coatsorum. The sequence goes on from NC_140167.1 coordinate 170,051,568, forward strand.
CTAGGGTTATTCAGTGGGGAAAACATGCAACGCTCCACTATGGTTACTTTTCTAGGATAACCTGTAATATACTCAAGTTCAATACGTTCACCCGTGTGGTACACCACAGGGCTCTGTCAAGACACGACCGATCACATCCAAGTCCACTGTCGAAGAGGCTCGCTCCTCCCTCTTCCGTCTCAGTTGGCTTGCTTCCTTCTCCGTCTCTCTCGTACGCTCTCTGCCTGCCACCGCCGCCCCCTGCTGGTACCGCCTACTAGCCCCACAGGGAAACACTGGGTGGAAGAATATGATCCAGTGTTATTGTTTATAATCCATATTCCAGCCGGTAGGAGAAGGAGAAACCCGCGTCATTGATCGAGGGGATATTAATGGAAACTAGTTAATACGTCTTGGTGTACCAGGGGAGATAAAAGGCAAGTCAGCACTTCTGAATAATAGCCATATTTTCAGGGTGCTACATATGCAAACAGTGAAACTGAGAAAAATGGCTTTAACCCTTTCACTACCACTCTACAGAAGGTTAACCTTTCACTACCACACTACAGAAGGTTAACCCTTTCACTACCACACTACAGAAGGTTAACCTTTCACTACCACTCTACAGTCGGTTAACCCTTTCACTACCACACTACAGACTGTGAACTTTGACTATCCAGTGATCAGTATTTATACCCATTTTCTCTACAAGATTGAACTCTGAAACTTTGTCACAAGATAAAACAGATATTGAGTTCAAGTTCAATGTCACTCGTAACTAAATTTTGAAGAAGATTGTAGTTACTGCGGTTAGCTTCTGCAGGGCAGTACAGTATACCTGTATGGTATAGTGCAGGATACAACATATATATATTATATATACCGTACTTTTCGCACTATAAGCCGCACCTGAATATAAGCCGCAGCAGCTAAATTGAATGATGTGTACATATATAAGCCGCACTGGACTATAAGCCGCAGGTGTTTTTAATGTTTAATTACCATAATGTAAGGGTTCATGCACAGAGGGGATTGTCGGGAAAGAGATGGCTGTTTGAGGAAGCTCCCATTTATTAACAGTTTTGTTTAAACAGTAACGGTAGCTAGCTACTAACGATAGCTACTTAGCCAACACTAGGTAGCTACTAACGTTAGCTCACGGAACGATAGAGACAACACTAGGTAGCAATCGTCCCGGGAGCTAACATCGGTACCTGGCTGGTTGCTGGCTAACTAACGTGGCTAATCTTCCCGGGAGCTAACGTCTCTGCCTGGCTGGTTGCTGGCTAACTAACATGGCTAATCGTCCCGCGAGCTAACGTCTCTGCCTGACGGGTGTGAACCAGACGGGTGTGAACCAGACGGGTGTAAACCAGACGGGTGTGAACCAGACGGGTGTATACCAGACGGGTGTGAACCAGACGGATGTGAACCAGACGGATGTAAACCAGACGGGTGTAAACCAGACGGGTGTGAACCAGACGGATGTGAACCAGACGGGTGTAAACCAGACGGGTGTAAACCAGACGGGTGTGAACCAGACGGGTGTAAACCAGACGGGTGTAAACCAGACTGGTGTAAACCAGACGGATGTGAACCAGATGGATGTGAACCAGACGGATGTAAACCAGACGGGTGTATACCAGACGGATGTAAACCAGACGGGTGTGAACCAGACGGGTGTGAACCAGACGGGTGTAAACCAGACGGGTGTAAACCAGACTGGTGTAAACCAGACGGATGTGAACCAGACGGATGTGAACCAGATGGATGTGAACCAGACGGATGTAAACCAGACGGGTGTGAACCAGATGGGTGTGAACCAGACGGGTGTAAACCAGACGGATGTGAACCAGACGGGTGTGAACCAGACGGATGTGAACCAGACGGGTGTGAACCAGACGGGTGTATACCAGACGGATGTGAACCAGACGGATGTGAACCAGACGGGTGTGAACCAGACGGATGTGAACCAGACGGGTGTGAACCAGACGGGTGTGAACCAGACGGGTGTGAACCAGACGGGTGTGAACCAGACGGATGTGAACCAGACGGGTGTGAACCAGACGGATGTGAACCAGACGGGTGTGAACCAGACGGGTGTATACCAGACGGATGTGAACCAGACGGGTGTAAACCAGACGGATGTGAACCAGACAGGTGTGAACCAGACGGGTGTGAACCAGATGGGGGTGAACCAGACGGGTGTAAACCAGATGGATGTGAACCAGACGGGTGTGAACCAGACGGGTGTGAACCAGACGGGTGTGAACCAGACGGGTGTATACCAGACGGGTGTCAACCAGACAGGTGTGAACCAGACGGGTGTGAACCAGACGGGTGTGAACCAGACGGGTGTGAACCAGACGGATGTGAACCAGACGGGTGTGAACCAGACGGGTGTGAACCAGACGGATGTGAACCAGACGGATGTGAACCAGACGGATGTGAACCAGACGGGTGTAAACCAGACGGATGTGAACCAGACGGTGTGAACCAGACGGGTGTAAACCAGACGGGTGTGAACCAGACGGGTGTATACCAGACGGGTGTGAACCAGACGGGTGTAAACCAGACGGATGTGAACCAGACGGGTGTGAACCAGACGGGTGTAAACCAGACGGGTGTGAACCAGACGGGTGTATACCAGACGGATGTGAACCAGACGGGTGTGAACCAGACGGATGTGAACCAGACGGGTGTGAACCAGACGGGTGTAAACCAGACGGGTGTGAACCAGACGGGTGTGAACCAGACGGGTGTAAACCAGACGGGTGTGAACCAGACGGATGTGAAGCAGACGGGTGTGAACCAGATGGGTTTAAACCAGACGAGTGTAAACCAGACGGATGTGAACCAGACGGATGTGAACCAGACGGGTGTGAACCAGACGGGTGTGAACCAGACGGGTGTGAACCAGACGGGTGTGAACCAGACGGGTGTAAACCAGACGGGTGTGAACCAGACGGGTGTGAACCAGACGGATGTGAACCAGACGGGTGTGAACCAGACGGGTGTAAACCAGATGGGTGTAAACCAGACTGGTGTAAACCAGACGGATGTGAACCAGACGGATGTGAACCAGATGGATGTGAACCAGACGGATGTAAACCAGACGGGTGTGAACCAGACGGGTGTGAACCAGACGGGTGTAAACCAGACGGATGTGAACCAGACGGGTGTGAACCAGACGGATGTGAACCAGACGGGTGTGAACCAGACGGGTGTATACCAGACGGATGTGAACCAGACGGATGTGAACCAGACGGGTGTGAACCAGACGGATGTGAACCAGACGGGTGTGAACCAGACGGGTGTGAACCAGACGGGTGTGAACCAGACGGGTGTGAACCAGACGGGTGTGAACCAGACGGATGTGAACCAGACGGGTGTGAACCAGACGGGTGTGAACCAGACAGGTGTGAACCAGACGGGTGTGAACCAGACGGATGTGAACCAGACGGGTGTGAACCAGACGGATGTGAACCAGACGGGTGTGAACCAGACGGGTGTATACCAGACGGATGTGAACCAGACGGGTGTAAACCAGACGGATGTGAACCAGACGGGTGTGAACCAGACGGGTGTGAACCAGATGGGGGTGAACCAGACGGGTGTAAACCAGATGGATGTGAACCAGACGGGTGTGAACCAGACGGGTGTGAACCAGACGGGTGTGAACCAGACGGGTGTATACCAGACGGGTGTGAACCAGACAGGTGTGAACCAGACGGGTGTGAACCAGACGGGTGTGAACCAGACGGGTGTGAACCAGACGGATGTGAACCAGACGGATGTGAACCAGACGGGTGTAAACCAGACGGATGTGAACAAGACGGGTGTGAACCAGACGGGTGTAAAACCAGACGGGTGTGAACCAGACGGGTGTATACCAGACGGGTGTGAACCAGACGGGTGTAAACCAGACGGATGTGAACCAGACGGGTGTAAACCAGACGGATGTGAACCAGACGGGTGTGAACCAGACGGGTGTAAACCAGACGGGTGTGAACCAGACGGGTGTATACCAGACGGGTGTGAACCAGACGGGTGTGAACCAGACGGATGTGAACCAGACGGATGTGAACCAGACGGGTGTGAACCAGACGGGTGTGAACCAGATGGGTGTGAACCAGACGGGTGTGAACCAGACGGGTGTAAACCAGACGGATGTGAACCAGACGGATGTGAACCAGACGGGTGTGAACCAGACGGGTGTGAACCAGATGGGTTTAAACCAGACGAGTGTAAACCAGACGGATGTGAACCAGACGGATGTGAACCAGACGGGTGTGAACCAGACGGGTGTGAACCAGACGGGTGTGAACCAGACGGGTGTGAACCAGACGGGTGTAAACCAGACGGGTGTGAACCAGACGGGTGTGAACCAGACGGATGTGAACCAGACGGGTGTAAACCAGACGGGTGTGAACCAGACGGGTGTAAACCAGACGGGTGTGAACCAGACAGGTGTGAACCAGACGGGTGTGAACCAGACGGGTGTGAACCAGACGGGTGTGAACCAGACAGGTGTGAACCAGACGGGTGTGAACCAGACGGGTGTGAACCAGACGGATGTGAACCAAACGGGTGTGAACCAGACAGGTGTGAACCAAACGGGTGTGAACCAGACGGGTGTAAACCAGACGGGTGTATACCAGACGGATGTGAACCAAACGGGTGTGAACCAGACGGGTGTAAACCAGACGGGTGTATACCAGACGGATGTGAACCAGACGGGTGTATACCAGACGGATGTGAACCAGACGGATGTGAACCAGACGGGTGTATACCAGACGGATGTATAAATGCACCATTTACCATTTACTTACTGTAGGGCACTGGGGGGGAAATTACATAGATTCATTACAATACATTACAAGCTGTTCAGAATGATTGCCCTATGACCTATGTGATGCCACAAGTGGGACACAATCAATTAATTAGCTTTTATTAATCAATCAGCTGTGCTTTTTGGAGCCAGGAACGCTGCCTGCCTACCTAACGTACTGCCCACTTCTATACTGGGTATGACGTACGTAGGCAGGCAGGGAAGGAAGTAATTAGGCTCCACAACCGTGGGCATGAACCGCTGCCAGCAGCCGGAGAACTAACGGCAGCAGAACTCGAGAACTATTAGGAATGTCTGACCACTAAGTGTGTCTGACTCTTAACCACCAAAACCTGCACGGACTACAATGTGACGTATATCATGCCAGTTAGGGTACCTTGTATATACTGCATCTTGTGTATACTGTTTACTTTACTTACTTACAGTATATATTCAGATTCTAAGTGTTTTATTGCTAATATTTATTGTAACGTATAATATAACTGATCTGCACCTTTGACTACACTGTTTACTTGCTCATGTTCTTATATTCAGAGTTATTTACATCGTTTACACTGCTTGTTTTTATCTTTATTATAATTGTATAGCCTACAATCACTATGTCTTCTACTATTACCCTGCCCATACCTGTATCCCCCCCCCCCCCCATCCTACTATGATGCTCACATTTCCCCAAGGGGATCAATAAGGTAATTATTTTTGGTGTGTTGCTCCGCCCAGCAATAAGTTGTATTCAATGCAAGGGAATAATAAAGTGCTGGGAAAGAAATAATGACAGTTAGATGTATTCTAGTTTCTTAGCAAACATTAGATCAATATATACAGTATATATCACAACACTGCACTGTTGTGTTTCCTCTTACCAAACATGTTGTTATTATGAATTTGCCTTATATTAATTCACCAATTCATAAATAAATTAAATATTCTCTTACACACCACAAACACTGCCCTGCAGAAACTAACCGCAGTAACTATGCAAACAGTGAAACTGAGAAAAATGGCTTTAACCCTTTCACTACCACACTACAGAAGGTTAACCTTTCACTACCACACTACAGAAGGTTAACCCTTTCACTACCACACTACAGAAGGTTAACCTTTCACTACCACACTACAGTCGGTTAACCCTTTCACTACCACACTACAGACGGCGAACTTTGACTATCCAGTGATCAGTATTTATACCCATTTTCTCTACAAGATTGAACTCTGAAACTTTGTCACAAGATAAAACAGATATTGAGTTCAAGTTCAATGTCACTCGTAACAAAATTTTGAAGAAGATTGTAGTTACTGCGGTTAGCTTCTGCAGGGCAGTACAGTATACCTGTATGGTATAGTGCAGGATACAACATATATATAATATATTATATATATATATATACCATGCATCATTGGTCATTTCCATCTTTTTTAACCAGGTATCTGGCTCCTGGCCTCCCTGAACTCACATGAGACGACCAAAGGCATGAGGGTGAGGTTCCAGGACGTGGAGTGTTTCCGTGACTACCAATATGAAAAAGACTACGAAGACGACACGGACTACAATAGTGAGACATTCTTAGCCAACATATGGATACCTACCCTCGAGGATGTCAAGGTGGAAGTGAAGCCTGCGGAGAAGAAGGAGGAAGAGGAGGTCGATTATTATACTGCTATGTGGAAGGATGAGCTCGGCCTCAGGTCCTTGGCGAACCAAACCACGTCCGATATGGAGGAACTGGACCTCTCCCTTCTGAACTATGATGCTATTGACGTGCCTGATATATCATATGACAAGAGAAATATGGCAAATGGGGATACCACCATCATTCTGAAGCCTGAGTCAAATTCAATAAATAACACATTGTTGTCTGATAGGCAAGAGCCTGATAGACTCAACCTCACAGAAAAGGCTGAGAGAATGAATGTAAACCAGACAGGTGTAAACCAGACAGGTGTAAACCAGACAAGTGTAAACCAGACGGGTGTAAACCAAACGGATGTAAACCAGACGGGTGTATACCAGACGGGTGTGAACCATACGGATGTGAACCAGACGGATGTGAACCAGACGGATGTAAACCAGACGGATGTAAACCAGACGGGTATATACCAGACGGGTATGAACCAGACGGGTGTAAACCAGACAGATGTGAACCAGACGGATGTGAACCAGACGGGTGTAAACCAGACGGGTGTATACCAGACGGGTGTATACCAGACGGATGTGAACCAGACGGGTGTATACCAGACGGGTGTATACCAGACGGATGTGAACCAGACGGGTGTAAACCAAACGGGTGTAAACCAGACGGGTGTATACCAGACGGATGTGAACCAGACGGGTGTAAACCAGACGGGTGTAAACCAGACGGGTGTATACCAGACGGATGTGAACCAGACGGGTGTATACCAGACGGGTGTATACCAGACGGATGTGAACCAGACGGATGTGAACCAGACGGGTGTGAACCAGACGGGTGTATACCAGACGGGTGTATACCAGACGGATGTGAACCAGACGGGTGTATACCAGACGGATGTGAACCAGATGGGTGTAAACCAGATGGGTGTAAACCAGACGGATGTGAACCAGACGGGTGTATACCAGACGGGTGTAAACCAGACGGATGTGAACCAGACGGGTGTATACCAGACGGGTGTAAACCAGACGGGTGTAAACCAGACGGGTGTAAACCAGACGGATGTGAACCAGACGGGTGTATACCAGACGGATGTGAACCAGACGGGTGTATACCGGATGGGTGTAAACAAGACGGGTGTAAACCAGACGGATGTGAACACAGCTCAGGTGGAGAACTCTGAGGAGAGAATCACCAGAGGAGATGTCTTCTACTCTGAATCTCCTCCCAACTCCACCTCTGACACCACAGAGGAAAACACGCCCCTGGATACAACAGCCAAGTCTATCAATCAAACAATCAACATATCTCTCTCCACAGTCTCATCCGATGTGAACAGGACAGTGTTGAACAATATAACGGACCAATTACACGTGCCCGAAGATTTAACTAACCAATCGAGATCCATCGCATTTACAGAGGTTAGCGGGTTTAACATCAGCAATGTAGACGAGCTTAACATTACTAGGAGTAAGGCGAATGTGACGGCTCTCCGCGGACAGTCCAACCAGACATCATCATCATCGTCGTCATCATCATCATCATCATCATCATCATCATCATCATCATCATCATCATCATCATCATCATCATCATCATCAGAGAGCTTCTCCAATGAGACTGCGGCTGTTACATATGGCAGCTCCGAGGAGGTGATTATCTACCTGAAGAACGGCACCGAGGCCATTCGCACCAGCTCCGTCGACCCCCAGGCACACAGCTGGGGCTACGAGGTAGCGCACCAAACAGTCCCCGTGGACATCCCCGACCACATGATCAAGTACATCGGGAAGGAGGCCCCGAAGCCGACCCCGAGTCCGACGGAGAAAGCCAAGACGAGGAAGGTGACCCGAAGACACAGGCCAGAGAAGGGCCACGGCATGAAGACGAAGAGGAGGAAGGAATACCGGCCCCAGGACAAGACCGGGCTACCGATCTCTCCGCGGGGATTCAATCCGGTCTTCTCCCCCCGAGGGACGAGACCCGTCCATGTGCCCGTACCCCTGAGCGAGGAGGACCTGATCAACACGCCGGTGGTGATCGGCGTGCCTCGGCCCGACTTCAGCGACTACCAGCTGTACGTTCCTGGGATGGAGTTGGACCACCTGATGCCGGGCGAGGACCTGCGGGCGGCCGTTGCTCTGGACGAGTACGAGTACGTGACGTACAAGGACCCCTACAGCAGCAAAGAGGACATCAAGAGCATCTCTTTGGACGAAACGACACAGTACCACCTGAAATACTTTGGGAACGACCCAAGCACCAGGACCTATTTCATCTCAGCGGAGGAGGTGGATTGGGACTATGGCGGCTATGGAACCAGGTAGAGACACAATGCAGAGACGAGTGGAATATTTAATATGATATAAATCATGTGCAGCCAATAGAAATGGGAAACCACATAAAACAGGCAAACATATTCTTGTCTAAGGGCACTGGCTAGTGTAGAGTAGAGGTCTTAAGCTAACACCGCAGAGACCCGGGTTCAATTCTTGGCAGTGGTACCTCCGGCTTGGTCAGTCGTCCCTATGAACACTATAAGGCAGTGTTCGCGGGTGGGAAGCCGGTGAAGGTACGAGTCCTGGTCATCGCAATAGCGACTCCTACTGGTCTTCTCAGGGTGCGTGTTCAGCGGGGAGGGGATCTGGGGGAGATAGCGTGAGCGTCTGTGCCCGCTATTCTCTCCCAGTGTAACTCCTAGCAGTCAGGTGAAAAGAAGCGACCGGCGACTCCACATGTATCGGAGGAGGCATGTAGTAGTTTACACTCTCCGACAGTAGGGTAGCATGTAGTCGTCAACACTCTCCACAGTAGGGTAGCATGTAGTCGTCAACACTCTCCACAGTAGGGTAGCATGTAGTCGTCAACACTCTCTGACAGTAGGGTAGCATGTAGTCGTCTCTACACTCTCCGACAGTATGGTAGCATGTAGTCATCAACACTCCGACAGTAGGGTAGCATGTAGTCGTCTCTACACTCTCCGACAGTACGGTCTCATGTAGTCGTCAACACTCCGACAGTAGGGTAGCATGTAGTCGTCAACACTCTCCGACAGTAGGGTAGCATGTAGTCATCAACACTCCGACAGTAGGGTAGCATGTAGTCGTCAACATTCCGACAGTAGGGTAGCATGTAGTCGGATACTCTCTCCGACAGTAGGGTAGCATGTAGTCGTCAACACTCCGACAGTAGGGTAGCATGTAGTTGTCTACACTCTCCGACAGTAGGGTAGCATGTAGTCGTCTACACTCTCCGACAGTAGGGTCTCATGTAGTCGTCTACACTCTCCGACAGTAGGGTAGCATGTAGTCGTCAACACTCCGACAGTAGGGTAGCATGTAGTCATCTACACTCTCCGACAGTAGGGTAGCATGTAGTCATCTACACTCTCCGACAGTAGGGTAGCATGTAGTCGTCAACACCCTCCGACAGTAGGGTAGCATGTAGTCGTCTCTACACTCTCCGACAGTAGGGTAGCATGTAGTCGTCAACACTCTCCGACAGTAGGGTAGCATGTAGTCGTCTCAACACTCTCCGACAGTAGGGTAGCATGTAGTCGTCAACACTCTCCGACAGTAGGGTAGCATGTAGTCTCAACACTCTCCGACAGTAGGGTAGCATGTAGTCTCAACACTCTCCGACAGTAGGGTAGCATGTAGTCTCAACACTCTCCGACAGTACGGTCTCATGTAGTCGTCAACACTCCGACAGTAGGGTAGCATGTAGTCGTCAACACTCTCCGACAGTAGGGTAGCATGTAGTCATCAACACTCCGACAGTAGGGTAGCATGTAGTCGTCAACATTCCGACAGTAGGGTAGCATGTAGTCGGATACTCTCTCCGACAGTAGGGTAGCATGTAGTCGTCAACACTCCGACAGTAGGGTAGCATGTAGTTGTCTACACTCTCCGACAGTAGGGTAGCATGTAGTCGTCTACACTCTCCGACAGTAGGGTCTCATGTAGTCGTCTACACTCTCCGACAGTAGGGTAGCATGTAGTCGTCAACACTCCGACAGTAGGGTAGCATGTAGTCATCTACACTCTCCGACAGTAGGGTAGCATGTAGTCATCTACACTCTCCGACAGTAGGGTAGCATGTAGTCGTCAACACCCTCCGACAGTAGGGTAGCATGTAGTCGTCTCTACACTCTCCGACAGTAGGGTAGCATGTAGTCGTCAACACTCTCCGACAGTAGGGTAGCATGTAGTCGTCTCAACACTCTCCGACAGTAGGGTAGCATGTAGTCGTCAACACTCTCCGACAGTAGGGTAGCATGTAGTCTCAACACTCTCCGACAGTAGGGTAGCATGTAGTCTCAACACTCTCCGACAGTAGGGTAGCATGTAGTCTCAACACTCTCCGACAGTAGGGTAGCATGTAGTCGTCTACACTCTCCGACAGTAGGGTAGCATGTAGTCGTCAACACTCTCTGACAGTAGGGTAGCATGTAGTTGTCAACACCCTCCGACAGTAGGGTAGCATGTAGTCATCTACACTCTCCGACAGTAGGGTAGCATGTAGTCGGATACTCTCTCCGACAGTAGGGTAGCATGTAGTCGTCAACACTCTCTGACAGTAGGGTAGCATGTAGTCGTCAACACCCTCCGACAGTAGGATAGCATGTAGTCATCTACACTCTCCGACAGTAGGGTAGCATGTAGTCGGATACTCTCTCCGACAGTAGGGTAGCATGTAGTCTCAACACTCTCCGACAGTAGGGTAGCATGTAGTCTCAACACTCTCCGACAGTAGGGTAGCATGTAGTCGTCTACACTCTCCGACAGTAGGGTAGCATGTAGTCGTCAACACTCTCTGACAGTAGGGTAGCATGTAGTCGTCAACACTCTCTGACAGTAGGGTAGCATGTAGTCGTCAACACCCTCCGACAGTAGGGTAGCATGTAGTCATCTACACTCTCCGACAGTAGGGTAGCATGTAGTCGGATACTCTCTCCGACAGTAGGGTAGCATGTAGTCGTCAACACTCTCTGACAGTAGGGTAGCATGTAGTCGTCAACACCCTCCGACAGTAGGGTAGCATGTAGTCGTCAACACTCTCTGACAGTAGGGTAGCATGTAGTCGTCAACACTCTCTGACAGTAGGGTAGCATGTAGTCGTCAACACCCTCCGACAGTAGGGTAGCATGTAGTCATCTACACTCTCCGACAGTAGGGTAGCATGTAGTCGGATACTCTCTCCGACAGTAGGGTAGCATGTAGTCGGATGCTCTCTCCGACAGTAGGGTAGCATGTAGTCGTCAACACTCCACAGTAGGGTATCATGTAGTCGGATACTTTCTCCGACAGTAGGGTAGCATGTAGTCGGATACTCTCTCCGACAGTAGGGTAGCATGTAGTCGTCAACACTCCACAGTAGGGTAGCATGTAGTCTCTACACTCTCCGACAGTAGGGTAGCATGTAGTCGGATACTCTCTCCGACAGTAGGGTAGCGCAATGACCAGGGGGAATGGGCATAACAACTAAATTGGGGAGGGGAGAAGATGCAAGCAAGGCAAGCGCTACCGGAGTCTTCGGCTCAAAAGGAGCTTTTATCCCCAGGCCATCAGGATGCTCAATGTGGACTCACTGTAACATCAACTCATCCATTCTACATCCACATGCACACACTCACTTTAAACATTCACCTTAAACATTCATTCACTTTAAGCTCCTTTTAAACATCAGACCATATTTTATCTATTTATTCTTACAAATTTGCACCAACTCTCTACTTCATTTTAGCATTTTGTACATTTTGTCTTGTATATTGTATATTACCTTTTTTTCTTATTTCTTACTGTATGAAGCACAATCATACAAGGAGGGGTCATACAGAACCAAGCATTTCACTATAATGTACATGAACCTTATATGTGACAAATAAAACGAAGCGTGAAACTTGCCTCCACCATAGGAGGCCGGAGAGGACCCATGCAGACACCCGGGACACCAAGTTCAGGAAGGTGGTGTTCCGACGCTACCTGGACAGCAGCTTCCGCAGCCCGGAGATCCGCGGGGAGATGGAGGAGCACCTGGGCATCCTGGGCCCAGTCATCAAGGCAGAGGTCGGAGAGACCATCCTGGTAAGACTGAGGAGGAGAGACCGTACTGGTAGGACTGAGGAGGAGAGAACGTACTGGTAGGACTGAGGAGGAGAGACCGTACTGGTAGGACTGAGGAGGAGAGACCGTACTGGTAGGACTGAGGAGGAGAGACCGTACTGGTAGGACTGAGGAGGAAAGACCGTACTGGTAGGACTGAGGAGGAGAGACCGTACTGGTAGGACTGAGGAGGAGAGACCGTACTGGTAGGACTGAGGAGGAAAGACCGTACTGGTAGGACTGAGGAGGAAAGACCGTACTGGTAGGACTGAGGAGGAGAGACCGTACTGGTAGGACTGAGGAGAGACCGTACTGGTAGGACTGAGGAGAGACCGTATTGTATTTCACCTGTTTCTAAAAAAAAAAGTCTAGCTTTGATTGTTATTCTCTCCCTTACCCCTTCTGTGCATGTATGTGTGTGTGTGTGTGTGTGTGTGTGTGTGTGTGTGTGTGTGTGTGTGTGTGTGTGTGTGTGTGTGTGTGTGTGTGTGTGTGTGTGTGTGTGTGTGTGTATGTGTGTGTGTGTGTGCGTGCGTGCATGCGTGCGTGCGTGCGTGCGTGCGTGTGTAAGATAAGATAAGATATTCCTTTATTGATCCCCTTGGGGAAACCCCTTGTGTGTGTGTGTGTGTGTGTGTGTGTGTGTGTGTGTGTGTGTGTGTGTGTGTGTGTGTGTGTGTGTGTGTGTGTGTGTGTGTGTGTGTGTGTGTGTGTGTGTGTGTGTGTGTGTGTGTGTGTGTTAGTAAATGTGTGCTGTTTTTAAACACATCAACAAGGAACAGATGATGAGCTGACAAATCAACTTTGTCTACCAATTAAGGCATGGTAAATATGTAAAATCAACACATCTTAATTTTGTCACATGTAACCAACATGACTTGACAGTTCTCCAAAAATGTCGTGTTTCTACCTCTAACAGAAAAAAACATGTGGGTCTTTTCCTTAAAGGTAGAATCTGTCATGTCGTCAAACATCAGTACTGCACTTTGTTTACATTTTTCGTTTTTGTCTGATGTTTTGGTTGGATTTTTTACTGCTGGCCACACCTCAGGCTTCACCAAGAGAGGTCTGGAGAGATTCACACTATAATAAGTTACTAAAGTCCTGCCCACACGTCAGACAGAAACAAAACAAAAGTACAATACCAATACCAAGCGGGGCTCCTTTGAGGTGGCTCGGGAGGTAGAGCAGTTGTCTGGTAATCCGGAAGGTTCCCGGTTCAATTCCCGCTCCCGGGCAGTGTGTCGAACTGTCCTTGAGCAAGTCACTTAACCCCTAATTGCTCCTGATGAGCAGGTTGGCACCTTGCATAGTCGCCTCCGCCGTCGGTGTGTGAATGTGTGAGTGAATGGGTCAAATGTGAGGAACTAATTGTAAAGGTCGCTGTTTGGCGGCATTACAGAGTCTACCTTTAACATACTGAATACAGGCGTTAGTCACTACTGGGTTAACGGCTTTCTGCTTGACCTCCAGGTGGTGTTCATGAACAAGGCCACGCGTCCGTTCTCCCTGCATCCTAACGGGGTTGCGTACACCAAGCAGGCTGAAGGGCTGGACTATGAGGACCAGTCCAAATACTTTCACAAGTACGACAACCTGGTCCTGCCCAACACCACATTCACGTACCTGTGGAAGGTGGACGAGAGAGTGGGGCCGACAGACCAGGAGTCTTACTGTCGGACCTGGGCCTACTATTCCGGTGTTAACCCTGTGAGTACTGTACCAGAAATACCAAATACCTTCTTACAACCGGTACATTATAGGTTAAAGGAACACGCCAATATTGTGGGAAATGTGCTTACCGTCTTCTCCAGAGTTACATTTACAAAGATTTTGTCATAATGTAATTATACCATGCCATGCCTGTTAGCCACCACTAAAGGCAGAGTGGCCAAGTGTGAGTGAATTGTTGAATTACTGAATTACTGAATTACTGAATGAGTGAGTTAGTGAAATAGAAGTGCTTTGTATCTATAACTATAATATATAATAAGATGCAACACTGTGAACGTCACAGGAAGTCCTTCATTCCAATGGCCATCAGACTATATTATTATAACGCCTCACTGTGCCTCACTGAGCACAGTATAACAGTATAAACAGTATAAACTCTTGCATAAATTCCTGGACATTTTACATCTACATTTTACATTTTTATTTATATAAATAAGTATATTTTTGGCTGTATATATTACTTATTTAGATTTTTGACTAACTAAATGTTTATTGTGAGAGATATAGTGCTGAAGTTCCCTCGGGATCAATAAAGTACTTCTATTCTATTCTATAACCTAGTGTGAATGAATGAATGAATGAAAACTTTATTTAACAGATTGCAGAATGGGTACAATACAGTAAGGCTCAATGCACACAATTGCTATGGTGATGCAGACCAGAGAAATACTTTGGTCTTGTTTACATCAGGGTCCCCCATTTTCAATTAATTAATTTGTTCGTTCGTTCGTTCATTCATTCATTCATTCATTCATTCATTCATTCATTCATTCATTCATTCGTTCATTCATTCATTCATTCATTCATTCATTCATTCATTCATTCATTCATTCATTCATTCATTCATTCATTCGTTCATTCATTCATAGTAATAATATACACTCCTGTCTCCTAGGAGAGGGACATCCACTCTGGCCTGATTGGGCCCCTGCTGGTGTGTAAGAAGGACACTCTGTCGAGACAGCTGGTGGACATGAGGGAGTTCATGATGCTCTTCATGAGCTTTGATGAGTCAAAGAGCTGGTACTACGACTTGAACCGCGAGAGGATGGAGAGGAAGAACCGGCGCACTGTGATGGACCCCAACTTCAAACAGAAACTCAAGTTTCACTGTAATGCACAATACATTATTGGTTTGAAATGCAGGGCTTGAAATGTATTCTAGCCGCCATACATACTGTACATACATAGATACATACATTCATATATACATGCATACATACATAGATACATATACATTCATATATACATGCATAGATATACATGTGTAACGGTTGTGACAACGTCACCTCAAACTTCGATGCCCCGAGGGAGATTCGAACCCCAGTCTCCCACACCGCAGGCAACAACACAGACCGCTATACCAAGAGGTGAATCCACTTCTTTGCAACGTGTCTATCTGTCTTTGAGGATGTGAAAGTGAGTTTAACCCATAGCACCGCTACTCACCCCAGCCCTTCTTGACTGCGCTTCACGATACCATCCGTTACACATGCATACATACTGTACATACAGCAGCAGTAGACTTCTCACAGTCAACCTGTGTGTAAATCAAATATATATATATATATATATATATATATTTTAAACTATATCCAAGACCTATCACACAGAATCATAATATCACTCTCAGCTGGAAAGTGTTCTGACTATGGACTCTGTATGTAGTATGAACTATGAACTCTGAACTGTGCGCCTCCCTCCTGTGTTGTGCCCCCAGCCATCAACGGCATCGTGTTCAGCCTGAAGGGCTTGAGGATGTACACCAACCAGCTTGTGCGCTGGCACCTCATCAACCTGGGCTCTCCCCAGGACGTCCACAGTGTCCACTTCCACGGGCAGACCTTCACCCAGCACCAGACCACCAGCAAGCGCCAAGCCATCTACCCCCTCCTGCCAGGTCAGGACCCCCCGGGGGAAGCGCACCATGATGTGGGGGGGGGGTTATACAAATACATCAGCGTGTTTATAATCAGGGTATCTGCGGGGTATTTAAGCATTACATCACGCGCAGGAGTGGTTTGTGAACAATAAACCATGCCTAGGGGTGGTCGTTAGGCCCGAGGCGCAGCCGAGGGTCGTTAGACCCCCCTAGGCATGGTTTATTGTTCACAAATCACGACTGCAAGTGGTGTAAAGCTTTTATACAACTGCCACATTCATCCAACCTTATTTCTATACAATAAACACACATGAATCGAAGATTTATTGAAAAAACCATCCGCCAGAAAAAGTAGTTCCCACAACTACAAAAAAGACAATTTGCCTCCATGTGGAAGCAGATCGGAAGTGCATCCAACCAACTAACACATCCAACTGTGTATTATTGGAATGATTGAGAGAAGTTGCCTCATGTGGAAGCAGCTTGAAGTGCATCCAACCAACTAACACATCCAACTGTGTATTATTGGAATGATTGATTGAACATTTTATTACCAGATGCAGAATGGGTACAATACAGTACGGCTCAATACACACAATTGTTAAGGGAATGCAGACCTACTTTCCATAGAACTTCATTCTTAGATGCTTCTATAGAAAGTAGGTAAAACAAATTAAAACGTTTTCTTTCGCGATTTTTCTTTTGTTCTAGAATGACTCAAGACCCATCAATTACATCATCCAACATTGTTTAAAGGACTAACACATTCGCAGTGACAGAATCGCTTCATATTTAGTCGTTATGGCGCTATCAACATATCCATTTGTTGTCTGCGATCTTGTTTTCTCCCGGAGTGTTGCCAATAAAGACGTGTAAATGGACTGTTTCAGCCAATCAGAATCGAGAAATTTGCATGCCGTTGTATAATCAAAAGTATTACATTCATAATTCACAATTTAAGGCCAGGTATTAAAAAGTGTTACATTTCGTTTGCACAGGTTTTAAATTTTTTTTTTATGTAAATTGATTGATTGGTCTTTTTTTGTACATGCTATTATAGTTATTTTTTTATTGATTTGGTTTGATTAGGAAAACCACAGTATCATACACAAGATTGAAGTAGCATGACCCTGCACTCCAGAGGATTATTTAAAAACACTTATTCCCAAAGTGGTCCTTGATGGAAAACATAAAAACACAGTAAAACACAATAGAAAAACACAATACCAATAAAAACAAACACAGTAAAAAACAAACACAATAAAACAAGACATAAAATACGTTTCGTACCCTGCACTACACTAAGAGAAGATGGAATTTTTTTTTTTATCTCAAACCTACACTTCTTCCCAAACTGAAGTTAAAGTCAGAAGAGGTTGTCTACTTTACTACAATATCCGCCACGCCAAATTATTTTAATTGACTATAACTGTAATGACCTCTTCTGAAAAATAAGTATGTAAAAAAAAAAAAAGAGCCAGCGTTAACATGGTTATTTGACTCATGTCAAAGTAAGCATGACTGATATAAGCTAGTGATGTAAACATAAGCGTGTTTAATGAACACAGTCAGGATACGTCGTCCTTAACGTGCTCCTTCTCTCCCAGGGAGCTTTGCCACTCTGGAGATGTGGCCGTCCAAACCAGGCCTGTGGCAGCTGGAGACGGAGGTTGGATCAAACCAACAGAAGGGGATGCAGACCCTGTTCCTGGTTCTAGATAATAGTACGACCCATATTCATTTTTAGTTGCATACGTTTGATGTTTATTTGAGTCTTTTATGGTCTGTGTTTTTTATGGTCTATGTGTTTGTGTGTGTTTTCCAGACTGTTACCACCCGCTTGGAATAGAAGCAGGGACTGTGAAAGATAGCCAGATGACTGCAGTCCATACCAGAGGTATCCATATAGCCTGTTAACCTCTCTCTCTCTCCCCCCCTCTCCCTCACCCTCTCTCCCTCCCTCTCACCCTCTCTCCCCCCTTTCTCTCTCCCTCCCCTCTCCCCCCTCTCTCATCCGACCCCCTCTCCCTCCCCCTCTCTCTCTCCCTCTCCCCCCTCCCTCATTGTGAAATGTGTCCTCTCTAGTAATCAGAGACATCATGTGTGTAATAATGACCATATGTTTGTGTCTGTGAAGACTACTGGCAGCCTCACCTGGCCAGGCTGAATAACCAGGGTTCATACAACGCATGGAGCACGGACTCTAACACCAGCTGGATACAGGTAAAGTGTGTGTGTGTGTGTGTGTGTGTGTGTGTGTGTGTGTGTGTGTGTGTGTGTGTGTGTGTGTGTGTGTGTGTGTGTGTGTGTGTGTGTGTGTGTGTGTGTGTGTGTTCGTGCATGGATGTGTGCATGCATCTGTGTGCCTATGTATGTGTGCATGTCTCTCTCTCTCTCTCTCTCTCTCTCTCTCTCTCTCTCTCTCTCTCTCTCGCTCTCTCTCTCTCTCTCTCTCTCTCTCTCTCTCTCTCTCTCTCTCAGGAGGCAGAAACAAAAAAAGATTTCTGAATTTATTTTATATTGAGATCAAATTGTATTTCCCCCCTCCCCCATGCTGCTATGATGCCTGAATCAATAAAGGAATATCGTATCTTCTCATTCTCTATATATATATATTCTATACAAAACAGACAAACAGAAACAACACTCATGAAACGAAAATAACAAAAGAAAAGAAAAGCAAATAAATGAAAATAACATAAAACAAAAAGGGGCATTTCACTATTCTTTTTTCTACTGTACGTATGTCATTCATTCATTCATTCATTCATTCATTCATTCATTCATTCATTTAATTTAATTTCATGTATGTCACACAAATTCTGTCCTCACAGGCCTCACCAACTCCCACCGTCTCCTCCACCTCCTCAAACCTCTCCCTCTGTTGTCTCAATACATACGTCAACTTTTCCATCACATAGATCTCATGGATCACTTCCATCCATCCTCCCTCCGTTTGCACCATCTGACTCAAAGCAGCATGTAGGAGGGTGGAGGGGAGGTACAGGTATGGGCAGGGTAATAGTAGAAAGACATAAATATAGGCAATATCATTTGATCTGAATATAGAAATATGAGAAAAATAAACAGTGTAAACAATATAATTAACTCTGAATATAAAAATATGAGAAAGATAAACAGAGGTGCATATGAGGGTCTGTATGCCCTATTGGTTATATTATACGTTACAATAAATATAGGCAATAAATAATTTTTATCTGAATGTATACTATGAGTAAACCTAAACAGTATACAGTACACAATGTGCAGTATACACAAGGTGCAGTATACACAAGGTGCAGTATACACAAGGTGCAGTATACACAAGGTGCAGTATACACAAAGTGCAGTATACACAAGGTGCAGTATACACAGTGCAGTATACACAAGGTGCAGTATACACAAGGTGCAGTATACACAAGGTGCAGTATACACAAAGTGCAGTACACACAAGGTGCAGTATACACAAGGTGCAGTATACACAAAGTGCAGTATACACAAGGTGCAGTATACACAAAGTGCAGTATACACAAGGTGCAGTATACACAAGGTGCAGTATACACAAAGTGCAGTATACACAAGGTGCAGTATACACAAAGTGCAGTATACACAAGGTGCAGTATATACACAAGGTGCAGTACACACAAAGTGCAGTATATACACAAGGTGCAGTATACACAAAGTGCAGTATATACACAAGGTGCAGTACACACAAAGTGCAGTATATACACAAGGTGCAGTATACACAAGGTGCAGTATACACAAAGTGCAGTATACACAAGGTGCAGTATACACAAGGTGCAGTATACACAAAGTGCAGTATACACAAGGTGCAGTACACACAAGGTGCAGTATACACAAGGTGCAGTATACACAAGGTTCAGTATACACAAGGTGCAGTATACACAGTGCAGTATACACAAGGTGCAGTATACACAAAGTGCAGTATACACAAGGTGCAGTATACACAAGGTGCAGTATACACAAAGTGCAGTATACACAAGGTGCAGTATACACAAGGTGCAGTATACACAAGGTGCAGTATACACAAGGTGCAGTATACACAAAGTGCAGTATACACAAGGTGCAGTATACACAAAGTGCAGTATACACAAGGTGCAGTATACACAAGGTGCAGTATACTAGGCCTGTCCCCGACTAAGGATTTGTATAGTCGACTTTGATTGGCCAAAATTAGCCGATAGTCATCAACTACCCCCATTTTTTGGATCATTCTATTTGGGCTGATGGGAGTTAATGTCTGAAGGAGTCAACTGAAGGCTTCTTGTCTTCTGCGAAAGCATGCAATTGGTCCTCTGGATACATCTTGATATTTGTCTAGTCTAGTGTGTTCATTAGACGTGTGAAATCCTCTTTCAGTGCCTCTGTGCCTGTTTTCTTAGGCAGTTAGCCTCTCTGGTATGCACCCTATTAGCGTTTGCCAGACTTCTAGGCCTCTTAGCTTTTGGAAAGAATGATCCCAAAAAAATATAAATAATAATAATAATATTTATTATTATTATTATTATTATTATTATTATTATTATTATTATTATTATTATTATTATTATTATTATTATTATTATTATTATTATTATTATTATTATTATTATTATTATTATTATTATTATATATCTTTTTTTGCATTCGACTAAGAGGTTGGCATTCGACTACGGCTCCTTTCGGTCGATTAGTCAACTATTCGACTAGTCAAGGTCAGCCCTATGTATACACAAGGTGCAGTATACACAAAGTGCATTATACACAAGGTGCAGTATACACAAGGTGCGTCTTTATTTCCATATTCCCTCCAACAGTCTGCTCCTGCATCTCTATATTTTTATTATTATTATGTTTCTGAGACTTTCTGAAGGCAGAACTATGTTTTCTTCTCTAATCCTTCTCTGGTTGGGATTCCTTTTCCCGGGGTGTAGGTGGACTTCCTGCGTCCGGTGGTGATCAGCCAGGTGGCCACGCAGGGAGCCAAGCAGAGGTTCTACCACCAGTACGTTGTCAACTACACTGTCTCCTACAGCACGGACCGCAGGAGGTGGATCGTCTATAAGGGCGACAGCAAGGACAACAGAAAGGTACTGTAGGGGCCTGTTTACTCCACCTTCAATGATCACCAAACACATACAATCTTTAGTGTGAAGCAGAGGCGGCCTTAGCTATGTTTCACCTGTTTCAACTGAAACGGGCCCCGCCCACTAGCAGGGCCCCCGGATTGACAAAGCAATTTCCCCATGTGGAATGCACCTGATTGCTTAAACATGCTGCTAGTGGGAGATCTGTGGTTCTCTGCTCACATTTTCAAAAAGAAAATGGTGACTTTTTCGCTTGTCATCTTTCTCTGTTTCTACCTAAATTGAACCTGAAATATGTTTCTCACAAAAAAATGTGCAGCAGGTTTTATTGCTAGATCTTGAGTCATATTTGATCTGCAATACCTAGTTTGACCGTTGGATCTGAACAACGTCAGGTTTCCTATATAAACCACCATTGTTCTGGTGGGGCTCTAGTGACATCTAGTGGCTGATACTACTTATTATGCCTTTAAGTCAGAGAAAGCAACTTTTTATGTCCAAGGCCCACTTTACATTATCCTGTAAATGTACATTGGGGGTTGGGGGTTGGGGGGAGGCCCATATTTGATCTTGAATGTGCCCCCTGAACCTTAAGTCCGCCCCTGGTGTGAAGCTACTGTCCCTGGGCCTGAGAAGTGTCAACATGCCTCTGTCTCACCCCCCAATCTTCTGTCTCTCTATCTGTCTTTCTTTCACCCCCCCCCCCTCTCTCTTCTCTCTCTCTCTCTCTCTCTCTCTCTCTCTCTCTCTCTCTCTCTCTCTCTCTCTCTCTCTCTCTCTCTCTCTCTCTCTCTCTCTCTCTCTCTCCAGATGTTCACAGGGAATCAGGATGCTTACGAGACAAAGACCAACACCTTCTTCCCGCCTCTGGTTGGCCGCTACATTAGACTCCACCCACACAACTGGTACAACAAGCCCACACTCCGCATGGAGTTCTACGGCTGTGAGCTGGATGGTGAGAGAGAGAGAGAGAGAGAGAGAGAGAGAGAGAGAGAGAGAGAGAGAGAGAGAGAGAGAGAGAGAGAGAGAGAGAGAGAGAGAGAGAGAGAGAGGCTTTGTGGATGCACAGAAATGTAGACCACTTTTTACCACCAGGTGGCAGTGTAGACTAGATGTATGGTAAGAATCGGCACAGGGGTCATGCATGGGCGACAGGGATAGGTAGGTATTTTTTTCAATTTTATTTAACCTTTATTTAACCAGGCAGGTCAATTAAGGACAAATTCTTATTTACAATGACGGCCTGGCGAGAGGACAAGAGGGCCTCTTGAAGGGTAACAGGGAAACGTTTATCAATACCATCAAACCAAGTTATTCATTAAAAGTTTTAAAACCTTAGTGTACCACCTGGACATTCTACTCTGATGTCAGATTCAAGGTCTTCTTCTTCCGCACCCAGCAGAGTGGCTAATCGCTGGTCAGGTAGGATAGTCGCTACAGTCTTCTAGTATGGTACATACAACCTGGGCCTGTGTTTATCAAGCATCTCAAAGCAGGACTGTTGATCTGAGAGCAGCCATAGTGAGGTGTATATGTGACCTGTGCAGTCTGATCACAGGTCTGATTCCTTGTCTCAGGCTGTTCGGTGCCCCTGGGCATGGCGGACGGACACATAAAGGATCATCACATCACTGCCAGCTCCACCGCCAGCAGCTGGTACTCGGGGCCCTGGACAGCCTCCCTGGCACGCCTCAACAAACAGGGCACCATCAACGCATGGCAGGCCAAGGTACTTAGAAATACACCAAAACACACACACACAACAGACATGGGTTAAACAAGCGCACACCGAATGTCAGTATCTGATCTCATGTATATGCATGATGATAATGGGTCATCATTTACAGTCAACATTTAGCGCTGGGCGATATGCAAAAATACACATTTATAAAAAAATATCAAAAATTAAAAGAAAATATATATTAAACCCATTCAAATGTAAATTACAAATTTTAAAATGTTTAAAATATATCACAATAATTTAAATATACTTTTTTTATTGTTATATATATATATATATATATATATATATATATATATATATATATATATATATATATATATATATATATATATATATATATATATATATATATATATCATGAGTGTTCATCCATTTGATGTACATAACTAACAAGCTTCCAGTCACTACATTCACATTTACATTTAGTTATTTAGCTGATGCTTTTATCCAAAGCGACTTCTGTATAACAGGTCAGCAGGAAGGGTACAACTCTGGCAGCTACGGGTGAGTAAGACTAGCCTGCTTCGCTACCCTTCAGGCCACAACACTGTCCCCCGTTTAACATGTCTCTCTACGCCGTGTTCTCCCCCCCCCCCCCCCCCAGTATGACGACATGAGCCAGTGGCTGCAGGTGGAGCTTCCTCAGGTGAAGAAGATCACAGGCATCGTCACACAGGGGGCCAAGTCCCTGGGCAAGGAGATGTACGTGATCTCCTACAGCCTCCAGTACAGCGACGACGGCATGCGCTGGACGCATTACACTGACGACGAAGACTACATGTCAAAGGTAAGCCAGGGGCGAAGGCCTCTGGGAAACGCAGTCCTCAAAGACTTTCTTAAGGCATAAGTTGTAAAAGCGCTTTGGATAAAAGCGCTATATAAATGCAGTCCATTTATAAATGGAGTCCATTAACCGCTGTGGTCTAAGGTATATGCAACACATAGCACCCTAGGTGAATCGTTTTCACCTAGTAATAATGACATGAATTGATAAATCCTGCCTTCACAAAAAGAAAATCTTTTTTTGTGATGTCACAAACGAGTACTACTACTACAACTCCCATTCCTGCAAGGGATGTGAGGAGGATCTGATGGTTGACTGTGTCGAAGGCTGCTGACAGGTCCAGGAGAATCAGGGCAGAGGAGAGGCCTTTCGCTCTCGCTAAGTGAAGAGCCTCTGTGACTGACACAATGAGGGTCGTCTCTGTGGAGTGACCAGTCCTGAAGATCTGGGTCTAGGAGGTTGTTCTGTAATAGATAATTAGTGAGCTGGTTGGATATGGCGTGTTCAAGTGATTTAGAGAGAAAAGAGAGACTGGGCGATAGTTATCTATGATGATAGGGTTCAGGCTTGGTTTTTTTGATGAGCGGTGTGACTCTGGCTTGTTTTAGACCACCCAGGAGTTGAGTTGATGGCTGCAGTCAGGAATGGGGGTATCGGGTCCAGCTGACATGTAGTGGGGACGGTTTGACGTCACCACTGTCAGAATTTCAGCTTCTGTGAGGGGAGAGAAAGATGACTAAGTGAAAGATGAGGTTCCTGTTTCAACCCTTGGAGAGTGGGTGGGGGTTGGGAGAAACAGCTGCGGATATTCTCTACCTTTTTCTCAGAGAAGGTGGCAAAGTTCTCTGCAGAGAGAAAGGGGAGGGAGGAGAGAGGGGGGGGAGAGGACATGGACATGGTGGTGTGCATTTTGTGGAGGTTCTTAGCCAATGCCTTAATCTTATGGTGAGAGGAAGAGGCTTTGGCAGTTCTATGACAGATTCTCATAAAATAATTCAACACAATTTCGCTGCATATATTGTGCTCAGAAACCAGCCACAGAAACACTCTTGTGGGGGTGGTGGTTCTCCCATAGAAAAACGAAATATCTATGGTTTATCCCATAGATAAACTACACATCTTACATATCTATGGTTTCTCCCATAGATAAACTACACATCTTACTGTACATATCTATGGTTTCTCCCATAGACTACACATCTTAAAAAAAAAAAAATTCCACCATGTACCTTTACATCCCAACATCCGTCTGACCACACCCCCTTCCGCTTACCTTCATAAGCAGGTGTGTGGTCACCTACTCGCCTCCTTCCCAAACTTTCACCACAAGGCGAGATCAAGGGCCGCAGCGGCGTCCAGGTGCTGAGCGCACCATAACTCATAGAACTGGGTTATATACATAACCCTCCGTTCTATGTCGTTTATGGCTTGCTCAGCACCTGTCTGCAACAGGGGCTGAGCGGGAGCCATAGCCTGACAAATGTACCCCGCTGAGGCCCCCCACAACCATCAGACCGGGGAGGACCGAGCCCCCCCGACCCTCCCTAATGGAGGATACCCCCCTATTGGAGGTTCACGGGAGGGCGACGGATCCGACCGTGCGAAGAGGCACTCAAGCAACCCAACGCACAGGGTGAGCAGACCGTGGCTTGACCCCACGACTACACACACGCACAACCCGCATGCCACCCGGGAACGAACGAAGGAACAACCTCGTTACTGCCCCCAAAATCACGGGGTCAAGAGCAAACCCAACCCCGTGGCAAGGTCGTAGCAGCGGTGCACGAAGGAAGACCCAGACCCACTGAAGGGACTGGATCCCCTGGAAAAGGGGGCCCGGAGAGGTCAATGATGCCAGGCATCAAGACCCCACCAGGTGGTCACCTAGTGACACCGCCCCCCACATCGCCAGCGTATTTGGATAAGGCCCCTCCAAGAGCGGGCCCTTTCCCCCCAATAGCACACCGCCTGGCATACTGACCCTGCAACACAGACAGTCAGCATGGCCGTAAACACTCAAAGGTTAACCAACGGAAGCAGGCAGCGTACCGGGGAAACCAGGCAACAGGCTGTAACCTGAGCCTGGAGCACGAGACTGGAGGACGAGACAGGTGCCAAAGGAGTCAGCTGAAACAGCCCTCCCGGCGGAAGGGCCGGATGCTGGCGTTGTTGACCACCATGACGAAGCCTCCATCAAAAAAAAAACACCCAGAGGGGTCAAGGCAGAGAAGGCTGACATAATTGGCACACACCATGAACGTGCAGGGGCACACTCAACCGGACAACCCGGGAGTTGACACTGCTCCAACACACCAGGGAATCAACCACCCTGTCGTTACCATATGCGGTGGTTGTTCCTATACCCCCTCAAGAAAAAAAGGGTTATCCCAGGTCTACGGTATCAACGAAACTTTACTTCGGACCGGGCCCGGCGGCTCGGGAAGCACACAGGGTTACCAGAGGAGGTCCAGAAGACCACCCCAACAGCCCCCTCTCCGCCATGCGTGAGAGAGGTGCGGAGAAGAGAACCAGCCCCTTATGATAGCGCCAGGTACAAAAAAGTACCCAACAAGGATCTCTATAACGCCTAACCTTGTGACGCCCCGGGCCGACCCGGCCTTTTTCCCCCTGGAAAAAGCCCAAGTCCCTCAGGGTACCAGAACAGCAGATCTGCATCCCCGGCGGACAAACGGGTTAACTGACCTGGACCAGCGTGACCAGAACCAGTCCCGTGCCCTAACCACGCCGACATGCCTACTCGAGGAGAAGGGGCAGATATGCGTGTTGATCTAAAAACATGAAAAGAGGGCGCCACCCAGACGGGCCGGTGTGAACCGCGCTCGGTGGCCCACCCCAAGGGCGTGAGACCCCTCTATCTATGTTCAGATCCATTCCGTTATCATCCCCCAGATATGAACGAGAATCCGTCGAGAACCAGTAACAGGTTCTCGGAAGAGGACAAAACCTCCATCCCAGTTGCTTTATAAAAACGCAGTTTTAACCACAAGCAACCAAGGTGTACTAGCTACCCGCATCAGTGGCGTAGCGGAGGCCCCGGAGCTTAGGGGGCCCCGCCCCCACTGTAGGCTATCCTCTTAGATTTCGTAATGAACAGGTCGCAGTGTGGCAGTGGGAGTATGGTTCTGTGGGGCTGCAGCTGGATGCATCTCGCGCAGAGGGCGGGGCCCCCCCCCTCCCTGCTATGTTGTAATTATTTGCTCACCTGTGATAGGGCTAGCCGGCTGACTATAATGTTCATTGGCAGGCTGGGCAGCGTTCAAAACACAGCGGTAAGAAAAACAAGATGAGAGCGAAAGCCAAACAGGAGACGGCAAAGCTACGAAAAAGAACATCATTGTTTCAGCAGGCAGCAAAGGTATACTGACTCTAACGTTACTGAAGATGCATCGGCAGTAAGCTCCCCACCTCAACCCCCCGGTCAGCTCCGAGTCCAGGCAGACAGACAGCCCAGCCAGGCCCCCAGCCACGCTACAGCCGCCGAGACAGGTTAGAAGAATAGAACGTTTTATTCGCCATAACCAGTATGCTACTACAGGTTACATGTACGGTTACATTGTTTGTGTCGCTCCGCAGAGCTGAGCGTGAAGGTGCTCCCATAGTCGAGCGGACTGTACGCGGACTGGGCATTGGTCGTTGTTGTTATTATTATATCACTTATCTTAGCACCCCCGAGTGCTCCCACGGGCCGAATATTGCCCCGATCCTCGCGAGATTAAATCCACAGGTACCTCTCGGCTTGCCGAAGCTTTTCCTAAATCACTTCCATCATCGAAAACGAGGGGAAAAGGTCGGCTCGCGACCCTGAAGATTTCGCGTGATTTTAAAAACGCTGTATTAAGTGAGCCTATTATAGGATCCTCGCGAGCTATCTACCGTGGGTACATCTGGGCGTCCCGCAACTATTACTCATTCACATGTAGCCCCGAAAATGCTTAAAAAAGGAAAGCTGAAAGCGTGGAATAAACTCGCCGAAACGGAAAAGTGTCCCACGGGCGCGCCATGATTCCGATCCGCGTGAAAATATTCACGGGACACCTTTTTGCAACCGAATATGTGTCTCGAATTTGCTCCCATGCGGCGAAAAAAAAAGTTACATTTTCCCACTTTATTATTGATTTAGGGGAGTGGGCGGGGCCTCATGGTCTGACCTGCGGGGGGGCCCCGTCATATTGCGCAACGCCACTGACCCGCATGATTCTTAACAGAACACCCCGAGCTAGCACTATGCATGCGTTGGGACACAACCACATCAATGAATAGGCTATTTAGACCTTTCATTGAATCCCCAAGGCGCCTGGGGGAACGACAAGAAGGGTGCGGTGCCTCCTATACCCCACACTCTTTTATTTAAAAGAAGGAAGCACCAACAGACATGAATCCCATTTGACACAACTGAGGGTAAAAACTGTTTACATTTTTACATCCAGTCACCCCTATCACAGAGGATTTTAGACTGAAAATTCCCCAGAGAGCCTTCCCACGTGAGTCGTAGAATGAAAAAGCCATAACTCCGAGTCATGTGACCAACCGACTCAAGTTACACATAAAATCGAGCGTAGTGGACCCGTAAGTCCTACGCTCTATCCCGACAACAGATCGTACGTACAGATCTAACTCACGGAAGCCATCGTCAAATAGCAACGTGCGTAGTGACGTATGCTATGACGGGGGGAAACCCAACACTCAACGCCTGTTAATAGGAGCAGAGTCAGGGCAACCCGTCCCCCCCCCCTCCCTGCCAAGTCGCCTAACGGCTTGGCCCCGACTGGCCTAACAGGAGATGAGTAAACCCCCCTGACCAATCAGAAGAGGGAAGGAGGGGTTTATTCGGTACCCCCACACAAGCCCTTCCCCCTGCACACAATAACAACTTTAGCATATGATACCTTTGGTAGAATGCTAATGAAATAGCGCAAGCTAATACAATGCACGCTACCCACAGATAACTGTGAACAGGGTTTACAACAAAACCAAGTCGCGTGTGTGTGTGAATCCTACACCCGCATCCTATGTTGTACACAGAAAAACACTGATAGAGAGAGCGAACGGCTGGGCCGTGGTACGTGTTCATACGAGCATTACTGCAACTAACACAACAGTGTTGTAGCTCAACATTACTTGTGTAAGCAACAGACCATACAACTAGCCTCTACCTGCACGTGGAGTCTCAGGCCGAGGTAGAAAACCTTCCTATAACCGAGTGTAGGCTGCAGACCTTGCTTAAGCTCATAACACAAACGTAACCTCCTATCAATGCATACAAGTGAAGATTCACACTTTGCAACCCCATCATATGTTTTGGTGAAGAAACACACAGTTTGTTAACAAAAAATACAGTCCCCCTTTAGAGGGGACTTTTTATTTTTGAATCAAATTATATGAGAGGGCCGGGGAGGGGTAAACAGAGGGGACCACAGGGGAAAAAAGTCACTGCCTAGCGGCGCCTGCCGCCTCGAGCCGCTCGGGATTTGCCACCCCGGGAAGCCCCGGAGGGACGGTAGACAATCGGTGGCTGGTAACGGCGATCCCTACCGTCTCCTCCAGGCGCAGATGGGCCGGCTGCAGCGGCGGCGCCCTCTCTCCTCCTGGCCTTCTTCGAAGGGCCAGCAGTGGCGGTGGTAGCAGCAGCAGCCACGGCGGAGGAAGCTCGACAACGTGGTAGCCGTCTGACTCCACCGGCGATGCCGGGAGGGGGAAAATGGGGTTGGAGCACGGAGCGCTCCTCTGCCATTTCTCTGCACGTCGAGGTCATCAATTGCAGGGCCGTCCCGAACAGTCCAGCATCGGAGAGGGGTGCCGTCAGAAGAGGACTTCTCTTCTTCTCCGGTACACGGGCCTGCTCCAGCCAAAGGTGGCGCTGGTTCAGAGTCGCCAGGGCGCGCACTTTCCCAGCGGCTATGGCCTGCAGCTGAGTCAGATGCAGGACAGCTCCTGCCGACTGGGGGAGCTGGTCATGTTGTTCATCAGCTCCATGCCGCCCGTCAATACCCCGGACATGAATCTTGCCAGCTGTGCGATGTTAGACGCAGCAGCCAGAGATTGTGTTCCGGCGATAAATGACTGGTCGCTCCAGTAAGCCAACCGCCTCGCCGATTTCCCTTGAGGAACCGGCTTGCATAACGGCTCCCACACCACCTCCGGACAGAGGAGCGCGGCCATCGGCCTATCAAGCCGTGGCACGCCCTCTCTCATACCTTCGACCAAACCCGCCACCCGCGTAACTTGTACGTAGGCGGGGGTGAGGCCCATGATGTGGGACACCACCTGGCCCCGACGAACATAGGCCCCCATTGAGGGGAAAAATGGGTAGACAACGTCCACCCCTCTCACCGGGCGACGTTGCCAGAGATGACCTATTAGATCATCAGGGACAGGAACAGGCAGTGGCTGCGGCAGCGGCACACCGTTTGCAGCGGCCGCCACTGCCAT
The DNA here is from genome assembly GCF_963971535.1 of Notolepis coatsorum. Taxonomy (NCBI): domain Eukaryota; kingdom Metazoa; phylum Chordata; class Actinopteri; order Aulopiformes; family Paralepididae; genus Notolepis; species Notolepis coatsorum. The sequence goes on from NC_140167.1 coordinate 170,081,812, forward strand.
AAGCTCGGGAAACAAAGCCTGCAGTTCCCCGTGCAGACTTTCCTCCACCGAGCCCGCATCCGTCACATACAGCAGGCTTCGACTGGTCAAGGAGCCACACTCCGATGTGGCTGATAGTAGGGCATCCTGCCGACGAGTCCGAGGGTCTTCCCCAACATCATCAAACAAGGCGCCCCAAGGAGACATTTCACCCGCCTCCAGTGTTAACTGGACGGGCGGAATACATGTCTCCACCGGGCCTTCAAATAAGAACCCGTCCGCCTCTACCATGTAATCCTCTGTTTTCATCGGGCAGGTAGAGACCGACGCATCCTCACTGGGCTCCAGCAACTCACCAAACCCAGGCCGTTCGCGTCTGCAAGCCACCATCTTGCGACGGGCAGACGCAAAAAGTTTGCATCTCAAATCCTCTGGAACCAAAGGAACCGGCCGCTCAACAGCGGACGATTCCCCGGAAGCAGAGGAACCAGAGCCAGGACCAGGCCATCGCAGAGGTGACGGCACCGGTGCACCAGCTCCTTGGAGAGGCAAACTACCCATCGGACGCCTACCGGGCATGGCTGTCAACCACGAGAGAGGCAACAGCCCTGCACCAGAACGCACGACGGAGGCGGAAATGGAGAACCGCTGGTGGAGAGTGGCTCTGCGACTCTCTGAAGTAGACATTATGACTTAGATTTTTCTATCGAATATTTATGAGATAAGAAAAAAAATAAGCACAATGTAAACACGTCTCAACTTTCTTCAGCTAACAACCTCGTCAAGTGGGGATCTACCGAAGGCACTTCCTTGTGGTGAAAGTGAAGAAGGAGGCGAGTAGGTGACCACACACCTGCTTATGAAGGTAAGCGGAAGGGGGTGTGGTCAGACGGATGTTGGGATGTAAAGGTACATGGTGGAATTTTGTATTCAGGAGTTGAGTGTTGGGTTTCCCCCCGTCATGGCATACGACACTACGTACGTTGCTATGACGATGGCTTCCGTGAGTTAGATCTTTACGTACGATCTGTTGTGTCAAAGTGTCGGGTTAGAGCGTAGGACTTACGGGTCCGCTACGCTCGATTTTATGTGTAACTTGAGTCAGTTGGTCACGTGACTCGTAGTTGCCATGGCTTTTTCATTCTACGACTCACGTGGGAAGGCTCTCTGGGGAATTTCGGTCTAAATCCTCTGTGAAAGGGGTGACTGGATGTAAAAATGTAAACAGTTTTTACCCTCGGCTGTGTAGAATGGGATTCATCTCTGTTGGTGCTTCCTTCTTTTTTATTAAAAAGAGTTGGAGTTTAGGAAGCGCCGCACCCCTCTTGTTGTTTCCTCTGGGCGCCTTGGGGATTCACTGAAAGGTCTAACTAGCCTGTTCATTGATGTGGTTGTGTCCCGACGCACGCTTAAGTGCTAGCTCGGGGTGTTCTGTTAAACACGTTCTTTTTTCGGGGGGGAAAATGCCGGGTCGGCCTGGGGTGTCACAAGGTTGGGCGTTATAGAGACCCTTGTTGGGTACTCTTTTGTACCTGGCACTGTTATGGGGGCTGGTTCTCTTTTTTCTTCGCTCCTCTCTCACGCATGGCGGAGGGAGGGCTGTCGGTGTGGTCTTCGGGACCTCCTCTAGTAACCCTGTGTGCGTCCCAGGCCGCGGGGTCCGGTCCGAAGTAAAGTTCGTTGATACCGTAGACTTGGAATAACCCTTTTTTGTTTTGAGGGGTTATAGGAACAACCACCGCATAGGTTAACGACAAGGTGGTTGGTTCCCTGGTGTGTTGGAGCAGAGTCAACTCCCGGGTTACCCGGTTGAGTGTGCCCCTGCACGTTCATGACGTCTGCCAATCATGTCAGCCTTCTCTGCCTCAACACCTCTGGGTGGGTTTTTTTTAATGGAGGCTTTGTCATGGTGATCAACAACGCCAGCATACGCCCCTTCCGCCGGGGCGGCTGTTTTCAGTTGACTCCTTTGGCGCCTGTCTCGTCCGCAGTGCTCCAGGCTCAGGTTACAGCCTGTTGCCTGGTTTCCCCGGTGCGCTGCCTGCTTCCGTTGGGTGACCTTTTTGTGTGCTTACGGCTATGCTGACTGCCTGTTCTGCAGGGTCAGTGTGCCAGGCGGTGTGCTATTGGGGGGAAAGGGCCCGCTCTTGGAGGGGCCTTATCCGAATACGCTGGCGATGTGGGGGGTGGTGTCACTAAGTGGCCACCTGGTGGGGTCTTGATGCCTGGCGTCATTGACCTCTCCGGGCCCCCGTTTTCCAGGGGATCCAGTCCCTTCAGTGGGTCTGGGTCTTCCTTCGCGCTCCGCTGCTACGGCCTTGCCACGGGGTTAGGTTTCCTCTTGACCCCGTGATTTCTGGGGGCGGTAACGAGGTAGTTCCTTCCGTTCGTTCCCGGGTGGCATGCGGGTTGTGCGTGAGTGTAGTCGTGGGGTCAAGCCACGGTCTGCTCACCCTGTGCGTTGAGTTGCTTGAGTGCCTCTTCGCACGGTCGGGTCCGTCGCCCTCCCGTGACCCTCCAATAGGGGGGGTATCCTCCATTAGGGAGGGTCGGGGGGGCTCGGTCCTCCCCAATCTGATGGTTGTGGGGGGCCTCAGTGGGGTACATTTGTCGAGCTATGGCTCTCGCTCAGCCTCCCTTGTGCAGTAGTGACGCTGAGCGAGAACCATACGAAACAGAACGATAGGTTATAACTATAACCAAGTTCTGTGAGTAATGGTGACGCTCAGCGTCAGACGCCGCTGCGGCCCTTGATCTCACCTTGTGGTGAAAGCTTGGGAAGGAGGCGAGTAGGTGGCCACACACCTGCTTATGAAGGTAAGCTGATAGGGGTGTGGTCAGACGAATGTTGGGATGTAAAGGTACATTGTGGAATTTTTTATTCAGTGCGCGTGCACGAGTGAAGTATAGTGCAGTAGTGACGCTGAGCGTCACCATTACTCACAGAACTTGGTTATAGTTATAACCTATTGTTTCTCCCATAGATAAACTACACATCTTACATATCTATGGTTTCTCCCTCGATATTAGCCTCATTATCCACGGAACTCCAGCCTTGAATGCCAGTGTTGAGGAACAGCCGAAGTGTGGTTGAGATCCTTCCACATTGAGTTTTACATTGACACAAACTAATACTAAACAGACGTCACGTACACATCAAGCGCTAAACGTCAGTTGGGGAGTCAGTTTATGTTTTCCCCGCAAAGCCTCCTTGCTGCCAGTAGCGGTGTGGTCAGCCAACACCTGTCACACAGGTAGAAGAAACCCTCACAGGTAGAAGAAACCCTCACAGGTAGAAGAAACCTTCACAGGTAGAAGAAACCCTCACAGGTAGAAGAAACCCTCACAGGTAGAAGAAACCTTCACAGGTAGAAGAAATCCTCACAGGTAGAAGAAACCTTCACAGGTAGAAGACACGCTCACAGGTAGAAGAAACCCTCACAGGTAGAAGAAACCCTCACAGGTAGAAGAAACCTTCACAGGTAGAAGAAACCCTCACAGGTAGAAGAAACCCTCACAGGTAGAAGAAACCTTCACATGTAGAAGAAACCCTCACAGGTAGAAGAAACCTTCACAGGTAGAAGAAACCCTCACAGGTAGAATAAACCCTCACAGGTAGAAGAAACCTTCACAGGTAGAAGAAGCCCTCACAGGTAGAAGAAACCCTCACAGGTAGAAGAAACCTTCACAGGTAGAAGAAACCCTCACAGGTAGAAGAAACCCTCACAGGTAGAAGGCAGAAACGTATCACTCTCTTAGCCCAATGACTACAGCTGGTCTGTAACACAGTGATGATGCTTCGATATACAGTAGGCTACACTTCTTTTTAACTTGCATGCATCTTTCACGTGGGATGAACTTGTTTCCGGTGAATTGAACAAAACGAGTCCACTAGCAAATCAAATTCTTCTTGACAACAGTATTCATTCTTCAATTAAATTCAGTCAATCTTTATTTCAACTCGAAAAAACGCCTTCATTTACGTTGATGTTGAGCATCCAAACATAATAAATACATGATAAATACAATAAATTATACAATAAACAATACAATATACAATAAGAGCAATCATAATAGAAATGTGTACAATCAATTAAAACAATTACGGATTACGAGGCGGCTGGGTGGCGCAGCGGACATTGCGCTCGTCACCAACGCAAGAGACACCGTGTTCGAATCCGGCTGTCGGCGTTGCCTCCGGCTTGGGCCGGTCGTCATACTAACTCAATTGGCAGAGTTAGCGGGTGGAAGTCGATGGGTGGTAATCTGGACGTTGTGGACAGCGACTCCTACAGGTCGGTTGGGGGACGCCTGCACAGCAGAGACAGGAAATGGCGGGGGTAGTGTGAGCCTCCCACACGTTACACCTCGCCAATGAGAGTCCGCGCTGGCAGGTGAAAAGATGTGACAGGCTGCCTCCTCGTGTATCGGAGGGGACACGTGATGCAAGGCTTCTATCCTCCTTACAACCGGCCAGTGGGGGGCATATGCAAGCAACGTTCAAGACAGGGGAGGGAAGAATTGGCACAGCGAAATTGGGATGGGAGAAAAATAGAAAAAGAGGAGAAAAAGTAAAAAATAAAAATACGGATTACGGTGGAATGGTTGGTGATCAAGGATTTAAAACTGACCAGAGGATACCAAAGTATTGAGCCTCAGAGTTTGTTAACAGTATAACAACATCAAGTGATTTCAAACACACTGTACCTCTCTTGCTCCTCTCCCATCCAGACATTTGCGGGGAACACGGATAACAATGGCCATGTGAAGAACTACATCTACCCTCCCATCTTCTCACGCTTCGTCAGAATCATCCCTAAGAGCTGGAGGAGCTCAATCACCCTGAGGATTGAACTGCTGGGCTGTGACTTTGAGTAGCACTGCTGCTGCAGAAACACACACACACACACACACACACACACACACACACACCTGCAGCCCACCCCCCCCCCCCTTCCACATGCTCCGTCTGAATCCACAGATTCAATTGAATGAATGAATGAATGAATGAATGAATGAATGAATGAATGAATGAATGAATGTGAATGAATGAATGAATGAATGAATGAATGAATGAGCACAACGGCCCGCCTGATCTCAAACCTACCGAAGTCGGCCCATGTCACCCCACTTCTTAGGGACCTGCACTGGCTCCCCATTGCTGCACGTATCCGCTTCAAGGCCCTCGACCTAGCATACCGTGCGGCAAAGGGAACCGCTCCCGCCTACCTCCGGTCAATGGTCTCTAACTACACACCCTCAAGACCCCTACGCTCTGCATCTTCTGGCCGCCTTAGACCTACTCCTATCCAAGCTCCGGGAGGGTCATCAAAGAGAAGCCGCCTATTCTCAGTCCTTGCCCCACAATGGTGGAATGAACTACCCACCCCAGTTAGGACAGCCGAATCCCGTCCAATCTTTCGCCGTCGACTAAAGACGCACTTCTTCAACCATTATCTGAAATAAAATTTAAAAAATAAAAATAAAAATAAAAAATTCTAACCCTAACTAACCTTACTGCAATGCACTTGTCCTAATAAACTAACCTACACTGTAACATGCAACACTTTGATGAATATTGTTACTCAGCTGATAGAGTTGTATCCTTCCTGATGACCTGTCGTACAGAACTTGTAAGTCGTTTTGGATAAAAGCGTCAGCTAAATGACTAAATGTAAATGTAAATGTAAATGAATGAATGAATTATTTTATTTCGAATGTTTACAAATAAATAAACAAACAAATATTTTTCGAACATTTTCACAAATAAACAAACGGAAAAGATAGGTTTGAAGCCGAAGGCTTATAGAGCAACCTACCCCTAATTCAAAAAACAAATTCAAAAAAGTTAGTTTTCAAAATATAACAAACAAAAAAATAAATCAACAATCAAAAATCAACAAAAATTTATCCAGAAAAGAACAAAAAAAGTTAGTTCGCAAGATAAAACAAACAAACAAAAAAAATCAACAATCAACAATCAACTAAAAACTTTACTGAAAAGAACATAAGCCAACATAGGAAAATCAAAAATGCATCTGCAATACCAGAGTTTCATGGTAGAGAAAAAACAAAAAAAAGATTGTAGGTTAAATTTTACTATAAGATTCTAGAACCCCTGTTAAACTTAAAAATACTGCTGTTTTTTTATTTCATCCGGTATATTGTTCCAGAGTTTCACTCCTTTAACTGACACAGACATACTTTTACGTGTGGTTCGAGCTCTAGGCTGTTTCAAATTGAGTGTTCTTCTTAAATTATATGTCACCTCTCGTTCTTTAATCAAAATTTGTAAGTTACATGGCAGTTGATAACTTCTAGCTTTAAAAACGATCTGCTGTTTTAAGGTCAACTAAGTCGAGGAACTTTAATGCCCTTAGTTAAAAAAAACAGTGTGTTTGTAGGATGGAGATAACTAACATTGTTCACAACCCTTATTGCCTTTTTCTGTAAGATGATAATAGGATTCAGATTAGTTTTGTATGTGTTTCCCCAAGTTTCTATACAGTAAGTTAGATATGGTAATAAAAGAGTACAATAAATTGTGTATAATGATCTCAAATTTAATATGTGTCTGTCTGGTTTTTCTTAAGATATACCTAAGCTATGCGCTGTTTTTTTCTTTACATAGTTAATATGAGTTTTCCAGCTGAGGTTTTGGTCTATCACAACCCCCAAAAAAGTATATTAATTTACTCTTTCAAGATGAACATTATCTATGCATATCTCTACTCGAGTATCCGGATGTATTTTTTTATTACCAAACTAAATAAATTTAGACTTACTTATATTTAAGGAGAGTTTGTTAGTATCAAGCCAACATTTCAGCTTCCCCAGTTCACCTGTAATATTTGTTAGCAACTGTTGTAGGTCTGCACCTGAACAAAAAATGTTGGTATCATCTGCAAAAATGACAAATTTAAGTTTATCAGAAACATCAATGATATCATTAATATACAATATAAATAATTTCTGTCCTAAAATGGATCCTTGCGGACTTGCGGTACCCCACATGTTATCACTTTGCAGGATGATCTGGTCTCCCCCATCTGCACACATTGTTTCCTATTTTCTATGTAACTTTTTATCCAACTGAGCCCTATCCCTCTAATTCCATACTTTTCAAGTTTTCTGAGTAAAATATCATGGTCAATGGTATCGAAAGCTTTTTTCAGATCAATAAAAACTCCAACTGCATACTGTTTATTATCGATTGAATTTGTTAACTCTTCTGCTACCTGCATGAGAGCCATTGATGTGGATCTGTTAGTTCTGAATCCATACTGGCTATCAATCAATATCTCATTCTTATCAATAAAACTGTCCAGACAAAATTATACACAAGATACAAACATCTCACAGGTTAAACATGGTTTAAGAACATTTTACAGTATGTATTGTCGGCCTGAGTATCTATTACAGTAGAAGCTAAACTGATTCTTGCTAGTTGTTAGCAGTGTTGTAGTACTCAAGTCGAGGACTCGGCACTACACATCATTTTGATGCACTGATGACCAGGGACGTGCACAGGACTTTAGAGGGGCAGGTGCTCAAAGGCTGAAAAGGGCACTACACTTGTGTGTATATATTAACCGAGCGCGCGTAGCGCGCAAGCACGATTTTTAAGGCCCCTTTTCGGGCGGGGGGCCCCCTTTTTATACTTTTTGGGGGGTTTTGGTGATCAAATATTGAATATTGAACTATAATAATCAGTGCAGGAGCTCACTTATCCTTGAAAGACACTTTTATCACTGACTTTAAAGGCCCATACATCTCCATAAATGTTCAGGGGGGAGGGAATAAGTGCTTACCCTACAGACCCCAAGAAGTGCTGTATATTCTGTATTGTTTAATATAAATGCATTTTTTATTCCAATCCCGATTTGTATTTGAGATTCCCAAATCCCATCGGACTTGACTTCTTCGTGTCCCTCAATGAGTGTAATACCAGCATTCAACAGCGGTTTCTATCATCATCATCATCACCACCCACGCTATGCATAAAATATATAGGTCCGCGGAGAGGCACGCTGAGGAGGCCGTGCAAACTGCAATGGAATATGAGGCATCTCTCTCTCTTTACCTAATATTTTTATTCTATCCTGACATTTTTCAGTTGGAAGGGCAGTCTATATGAGTAACTGTAAAAAAAAAAAGAAAAAAAAAAAAAAGGCACTTTTTTGATGAGGCTCAAAAAGGCAGGTGCTCAGGCACCCCTTGGCCTCTATGTTTGCACGTGCCTGCTGATGACTCAGACTTGGACTTGGACTTGAGCATTGACTACATTGGGGTTGGGTAGGCGGGTGGGGTAATGATGCCACAGATTACTTGTAAAAGTAATCTGATTACTGATTACTGATTACTCCTTTAAAAAGTAATCTTAGTTACTTTACTGATTACTTGATTATCAGAGTAACTTAGTTACTTTGAAAGTAACTAGGTTACGAAGTCGTCGTCCCTGCTGCTGCCACAACATAAGAATGACAATTTTTTTTTTTTTAAATGTACTCAGTTTGAGTAAAATGTACTAATAGGGCAGGTAGGCCTATCTATATATCTATAGATTTCACAAAAGATAAATGGTCAATAACACCACATGTAGGCTGATATGTAGCCTACCTTTGAGGCCTGCCCTATTCAGATATGGTTCTAATGTTCCTAGTGAAACAGGGGAGAGGGGTGAGTAAACGTTAGGTTATGACTATAACCAAGTTCTGTTAGTTAGGGGCGATGCTTGGCATCACTACTGCACTATCTCGCGTACGTGCACGCGTACTGAATAAACCACAAATGTACCTCTAATACCAGTATTAGTCTGACCACACCCCTCATCAGCTTACCTTCATAAGCAGGTGTGTGGTCACCTGCTCTCCTCCTTCCCAAGCTTTCACCACAAGGTGAGGACAAGGGCTGCAGCGGCCGTCTGATGCCAAGCATCGCCCCTAACTAACAGAACTTGGTTATAGTCATAACCTAACGTTCTGTATCGTTAGTGGCTTAGCTTGGCATCACTACTGCACAAGGGAGGCCAAGCGGAGCCACTTGGCTGACAAATACACCCCGCTGACAGCCCCCCAAAACCATCAGAACAGGGAGGGCCGAGCCCCCCCGACCCCCCCTAATGGAGGGTATCCCCCCTATTAGAGGCTTCACGGGAAGGCGACGGACCCGACCGTGCGAAGAGGCACTCAAGCAACTTAACGCACAGGGTGAGCAGACCGTGGCTTGACCCCACGACTACACACACGCACAACCCGCATGCCACCCGGGAACGAACGGAGGAACAACCTCGTTACTGCCCCCAGAATCACGGGGCCAAGGGCAAACCCAACCCCGTGGCAAGGCCGTAGCAGCGGAGCGCGAAGGAAGACCCAGACCCACCAAAAGGACTGGACTCCCCGGAATGGGGGCCCGGAGAAGTCCATGATGCCAGCATCAAGACCCCACCAGGTGGGCACGCAGTGCCCCGCCCCCCACATCGCCAGCGTATTCGGACAAAGGCCCCTCAGTTACTGCACCTGGTATTCCCAGGCGGAATCCCATCCAAGTACTAACCAGGCCAGAACCTGCTTAGCTTCCGAGATCGGACGAGATCGGGCGTGTTCAGGTTGGTATGGCCGTAAGCTGAGCGGGCCCCGTCCCCCCAATAGTACACCGCCTGGCACACTGACCCTGCAGAACAGGCAGTCAGCATGGCCGTAAGCACACAAAAAGGTTAACCAACGGAAGCAGGCAGCGCACCGGGGAAAAACCAGGCAACAGGCTGTTAACCCTAGCCTGGAGACTGCGGACGAGACAGGCGCCAGAGGGGACAGCTGAACACAGCCGCCCCGGCGGAAGGAGCGTAAGCTGGCGGTGTTGCATGACCAAGCCTCCATTTAAAAACCCCCACCCAGAGGGGTCGAGGCAGAGAAGGCTGACACGATTGGCAGACGTCATGAACGTGCAGGGGCACCCTCAAACGGTGAACCCGGGAGTTGACACTGCTCCAACACACCAGGGAATCAACCACCTCGGTGTTACCCAATGCGGTGGTTGTTCCTATAACCCCCCAAGAAAAAACTCCAAAACACACCTGCGGGCATACACCGGCTATACCGCAGTACAAGTGTTTCAGTTTCCAAAAAGGGTTAACCCAGGCCTACGGGTCGCAAACATCACTTCGGACCGGGCCTGGCGGTACGGGAAGCACAGGGTCACCAGAGGAGGTCAAAAAACCACCCCCACAGGCCCCTCTTCGCCATGCGTGAGAGAGGAGCGAAAAACAATGGAGAACCAGCCCCTAAGCACACCGTACCTGGTATTCCCCGGCGGTCTCCCAACCAAGTACTAACCAGGACCAACCTGTGTAGCGGCCGAGATCCGACGAGATCGAGCGCGTACAGAATGGCATGGCTGTAAGCCATGACGACAGTGCTGAGTAAAAACATACCCAACCAGGGTCTCCATAGCGCTTAACCCTGTGACACCCAGACCGACCTGGCATTTTTCCCCCTGAAAAAAGCCCAAGTCCCTCAGGGTACCAGAACAGCAGATCTGCATCCCCGGCGGACAACGGGTTCAACTGATCTGGACCAGCGTGACCAGAACCAGTCCCGTGCCCTAACCACGCCGACATGCCTACTCCAGGAGAAGGGCAGATATGCGTGTTGATCTTAACATGAAAAGAAGGCGCCACCCAGACGTTCGGACGAACCGCGCCTGGTGGCCCACCCCAAGGGCGTGAGACCCCACTACATATGTTCAGATCCATCCCGTCATCATCCCCCAGACATGAACGAGAATCCGTCGACAACCCACCCAGGTCATGGGATGTGGTCGTCGGAAGAGGAAAAACCCCCATCTCAGTTGCTTTATAAAAACGCTGTTTCAACCACAAGCAACCAAGGCGTGCCAGTCAATCGCCTGTTTACAGCGAGCTAGCACTATACGTGCGTCGGGACACACCCCCATCAATGAACAGGCTATTTAGACCTGTCATTGAATCCCCAAGGCGCCCAGGGGAACGACAAGAGGGGTGTGACACTCCCTAACTCCAACACTTCTGGAATAGAAAGAAGGAAGCATCAACAGTATGTATCCCAGTCTACACAGCCGGGGTAAAAAATGTTCACATTTTTACATCCCACCACCCTCCCATAGGAAAGAGACGGGGATCCCCAGAGAGACTTCCCACGCGAGCTGTACAGATTGAAAAGAATATATTGCACCTTGAGCCATGTAAAAAACTGGTTTTAGGGCCTCCGGGGAAGAGGCACTGAACCCATACACACTCAACAAACGAATCGAATCGAATATACATACAATAGAAAAGGACCCTTCTAGAGGGTCCACTCACTTTGACAATCTGAGGAGGAAGGCTCTGTACTCTGATGGAGGCTTCCTCACATGGAAGAAGGAGTCCGAACTCACAGAAGGCCTAAATAGGCGCTTGGTGAGGAGGAGCCCTGACCACCCCCCCTGAAAACAGATCCATCACATGGACCTGAACAGCACACGGAAGTCCTACCAACAGAGACGCGCACGGTGACGTACTCTATGGCGGGGGAATTCCTGCGGTGCACACGCCCAATATACCAGGCCGTGGGACCAGGAACTCCCTCCCCCCCCCCCCCCCCCCCCCCGTAACGTGCCGAACCGCCACGTGACGGGAACCTTGAAGGACAGGGGGTGTACCCCTGACCGACAGAACAATGGGGAGAGGAAAGGTTACCAGTTCACCCCTTTACGACCCCACACCCATGATACGACGTAACGACAAAAAGAGAATATGACACAGTCATAGTCAGCTCTATGAAGCGTTTCACAGCTCCACACAGCGCATGAGCTAACCTGCTATCTGATTTTTACTAAGGAAAAACACAGAATAGAGAGGGCTCTAAGAACCCCGGTCCAACATACACATGTGCTTCTGTGGCCAGTACAACCCAGTTGTAGGTCACATGACACACACAACCCATCATCACCTACAAAAAATGGCAAAAACACTCAACAGAGGAACGCCGTTTTTTTCACAATGAGAGAATACATCATTCTTGATTAGTATCGACCACAGGCCTTGCTAAGCACACATGACAGCAACCAAACCAATTTCCCTTTAGGAAATAAGTTTCTCCAGCAGATTTAGCACAACCTCAGCAATCAAGCTAAGAGTTACATCGTATCCCTACCACACAAAAGACACAATTAATGCACAACATGTCTGATAGGAGGTGATAAAGTCCCCAGGGAACCGGGGGGGAAAACACAATCCTCCTATTTTACCCTCAATACGGCCAGTTAAAACAGGAAAACCTGTTAATGTGTGAACACACTGTTCATTGTCATTACAGTCTGAGAAAGAACATTCTTTTACTCACTTGTCACCAAGCATAGCTTCATAGGTTAGTTGCCTTAGTAGTGAGTACACGGTACACATAAACACCATGATGTTTCTCACACAACAACCAGATCAATACATCACGATCTGCACGGAGAAGCTAACTGCCAGTGACAAAAACAGCTCACACAACCCGCAACGTATCCTAAATGCATTGCAACAACACACGTTTTGGGAAAAAACACCGTTATTCACAATACATTTAGCAAAGTAAAACCAGAAGACGTGTTATGAGGTCTGGCCAACCCCGTACCTACCCGGAACGCAGATCAGCGAAGTGCAGTCACAAGACACCGTAGAACACAGCCGACCTGTGTTGTTCGATCCGGGCAGCGTCGCCGCTCCAACCAGTCGCTACAGTCCTCTTTGTTGACGCAATCCCCGTCCAGGCTCAGGGCAGGGTCGACGAAACATCCCCTGTCAAGGATGACGTCGCGGTCAAGAGTGTAAAACATGTTAAAATCAAAGCACGTTCAACAGAATAGCATCAAGCCAACGGCGATCAGAAGCGAGCTCCGGCGGCGCGCGAGAAGCTAAGCTACCCCGCGCCAGCCATGGCCCTAGCAGCAAGCTAACGTTTACCCAGCGACCACGACATGCTAGCCCCGCAGCTAACAGCTGACTGGCTAACAGTAGGCCTTAAGCAGGCCATGCAGCGATCCAGCAGGCTAACGCAGCAGTTAACAGCTGACTGGCTAACCGTAAGCTATGAACATGTAAACAATGACATAACACTCACCCAGACAGGCCGCCGTTCTGAACCTCTCCTCACTTTTTAAGAGAAAAGAGAAAACAAGACGTCAACACCGCTTCACAACGGTGAACATCCGGCGGAATCAGCACAGTACCAACTGGCCTGTGTAGCTGACTTCGAACATGAATCTGCCGCTATCGCACATTACATGCACATATCCCCTCGTGAAGGAATACTCCCATTTGGATATGAAAGATGGGGTCTTAACACGGTGACAGAGAGAATCCACTCGTCCAGAACACACAGGGATCACCAGTGTCAATGGTCGCGGCCCACTAGTTAAAACTATAATGGTCTCCAGACCAAGGCCTTCTGTCGCCTAGGCGGCTAAACAAAGGACCCTAGCCTGGGGCCGGTTTCCATAAACTTTGTCAAGTAGCCCCCATAGCACTAACAGACAAGTGGAGCCCGCCAGCAAACACTACTCACCCAACCTGGAACGCACCGCTCCTCACAACAGCGGCATGTCCGACAGTTCAGCTGTGGCCTGACAGGTTTCACCCCAACAAGCACAGCAAGGAACTGCAGTTGAGAAGCATGCAGCGGCGTGCTCCCAATACGAAAACCGGTGGAGGGTTTTTAGAATGATCATCATCTTCTAGACACTCCAGTACGAAGACAATATCGCCGTATTTTCTCGAAAATAGTGAGAGAGAAAATAAAGATATGATGTCAACGTATCCTTGTTTCCCAAGCTGTTCCTAATCCAATTTCTTCCATCATGGTGTCAAGTGTGGGGATCTACCGAGGCACTTCTTCCTTGTGGTGAAAGCGAGAAGGAGGAGAGCAGGTGACCACACACCTGCTTATGAAGGTAAGCTGATGAGGGGTGTGGTCAGACTAATACTGGTATTAGAGGTACATTTGTGGTTTATTCAGTACGCGTGCACGTACGCGAGATAGTGCAGTAGTGATGCCAAGCTAAGCCACTAACGATACAGAACCAGTGATTATATCTCAGTAACAGAATCTTCTCAAACCTCTTGTCAGAAAGTCTGTTCCTTCTAGGCGTGAGCACCAACCCTCCCAGACTAAAAAGCCGTTCCACAGGAGCACTTGATGGGTTGGAGTGTTATACTTCAAGAAAATGTTCTTTATGTTTGAAGGTCTATCCAGTATCTGAAGCTCATGCTCTTAAAAAACAGTCTATTAAACGGTACTGCTCCTCCTATGCTATTATTATTATTATTATTATTATTATTATTATTATTATTATTATTATTATTATTATTATTATTATTATTATTATTATTATTATTATTTATTATTATTATTATTATTATTATTATTATTATTATTATTATTATTATTATTATTATTATTTTTTTTTTTTTTTTTTTTTTATTATTGTGTGCTACTGACAACCTACATACTTCAGTATTGATTGATTGATTGATTGATTGATTGAAAAGTGTATTAACAGATTGCAGAATGGGTACAGTACAGTACGGCTAGAGTAGCTTCCGGTTTAGCTGCAATATGCAGCGCACGCAATTGGTTACAGCTCCGCTCCCGTTAAAAACCTTATTTGGACAATACCAAAAGAGATTAGACCACATCGTATGTATTGATAAGACCTTCTACTAACTATATCAAAAGACAACATGGTTAGGGATAAGGAAAGGACGGGAAAGAAACAAGAAACGGCAAATCTAACGGCGCCGATTGAAACACGATCAAAGAAAATGACAGGCGACGCTGTGGCAGATCCGTTGGTGAGCCCCGACGCGGGGAATATAGAGGAGAATACACAGGGACCAAAGACAACTGGCCCCGAGAGGGAGACAATAGATGACAACATAACAGGAACATCAGAAAAAAATACCGTGAAGGAAAAAGCAGGCGATTTTGAGAAGATAATAGCAAAAACATCCATCGGATCCCTCACTGCTCCAACAACATCAACTGACACAAGCAGTTCAATTACACAACCCGACTTCAACTCCCTGACTATCCTGATAAAAGAACAGATGGTCGCTTTCAAAGCACACGTAAAAGAACAGATGGTCGCTTTCAAAGCACACGTTGAACACATCGATACTAAATTCGAAGAGGTTATGAGAGCGGGCGCTTTACAGTCCATGCGAATCACGACAGTGGAGAATACGGTGACAGAAATCACAAAGGCAGTCAAGGCGAACGAAGGTGGCATGACAGAGATGGGAAAAGAGATGGAAAGAGTGAAAGAAGAATATCGGAGGGAAATACAAGGGCTTAAAAACGAAGCGACGGAGAGGCTACTAGAAACCCAACGCTACCACAGGCGGAATAACATCCGCATTGTAGGGCTTGAGGAAGCAGTAAACTGCGAAGATCCCAACTTTCCAACAGTGTTATCAACGATTTTGAGTAACATCGATCCAAACAAAGTACCAGAAGTGGACCAAGTTTACAGAATCGGTTCTCGGGGGCAAAGAATCAACGGGCCAAGAGGCATCATTGTCACCCTGCGGAAGACTACAACAAGGGATGACATCATCAAATTTGCTCGCAACCAACGTGGGAATCTGAATTATGGTGGTAAACCAATATTTATCTACGAAGATTTGAGCAAAGATGCAATCATCCGACGTCTACCATACAAAGAGGTGATGCAAAAGCTGTTCAAAGCCGGTTACAAGCCAAGGCTATCATACCCAGCGCTGTTATCATTCTTGGGCAGTGACGGTCGCAGGTCAGGTATACACACACCTATTGAAGCTGAGGATTTTCTGAATCGAAATGGAGCAGATAACCCAAGGCAGAACGAAAATGCCGGAAACATATAAGCCTCTTTCTCAATGTATACCAGTGTTAGAATGACTTTATTGTGTTCATCAAGGTAGCAGACGATATGCAAGCTGTATATAACAATGTGTACTGTGTATAATACGATTCATAATACATTATAATTTCAGACTCTGGTCTCTGAGGAGACAAATACATATCATTGCAAAAAGATCTATCTGGAATATTCTGGGTTTATCGCTCAAATGCCCTGGGTCTCTTAGATCATTCTGGAACATAAAATAGTCTAGGCACTAGTATACTCTACAACCTTCTAGAATATAAGGCACCATGACAACGAAGCCTACAACTCTAACAATAAACATCCGGTGTGTATACACATAGCAGATAATAAATTAAATAAAGTTCTATCAGTCTTTAATAATATTTTAAAAATTAACCACACTTAAACGTATGAACATTACAAGGTTATTCTAACAATAAGTAATCACTCCATTGAAGGCACATTGAAGCTCTAAAAGGCGCTGCTTTTCTATCTTATCTAATCTGTTAATTCGATTCTAGTGGCTTCTCCACGTTGATAATTATTCTATCTCTCATTCCTTATCTATATCTTTCCATTGATTTTTATTTTATTTAATTTTTTCTTCTCATTACTCTATATTTTTTAAAATATATTTTAACTTACATTGTTCTTTTCCAATGTTCTTCACATTAAGGTGTCAATATTGCTCTACAATCTTTTCCTTTTTTCCTTTTTTCCACACGTTAGTAGAGGGTTCAAATGAATATGTCGATAAAAGTTTATTCTCTTTTTTTATTTTTTATTTTATTTTTTCTGTCATTTATCACAACACTTCATTACAGTAAGGGAAGGTGCAAGACCAAAAGCGACATTCTATTGCAATAGAATGGAAATGTTAGATCCTATGGCAATTAGCATAGGTAGATTAAGATTACAATGCTCAGTTTGGGCAATCCGGTGGACTATGGGAGAAAGTCAATCGCGGAGGATGTGTTCTTGGAACACAGGCCTGTACGACTTTCTGGGTGAGGGGAAATTAGGGGATTTTTATTTGTATATATATATATGTTTTTAAGCTCAGCTCTCAACGGGACCTCATTAATTGGATGTACATCTATTGTAGCTTCACACTCCAGAAACATTACCAAAAACTACACAAAAACATGCATAGATTATGGCTAGTTTGAATATAATGGTATGGAACACCGGTGGGATAAACAAACAACACAAACGCAAAAGCGTGCTCACACTGATGAAAAAAGAACATGTGGACGTGGCTCTATTAAGCGAAACGCACATTTTAGAGGAAGACATAAATACGTTAGCAGATAACATATACCATATTAGTCACTCTTCTTTTGTTACGAGAACTAGAGGGGTAGCCATAGTCGTCAGACGCAAATTAAATATCGAATTGAAAGGGGTATGGTCGGATGCTGAGGGGCGCATAACTATAGCTAGGATTATACACAATAACAGGAAAATTGCATTGGCAGCGGTATATGCCCCAAATTTGTACGAAGTGGGTTTCTTCACTTCACTAACCGGAGAAATGTTAAACCATCCCGAATACTCATATATAATAGGTGCGGATTTTAATGCCATTTGGAACCCAAGGATGGACAAAACTTACCTTACCTTTTCCAGCGAACAAAAAAATTCATCTAAAGCATTAAAAGATTGGTCGAAATCAACAGGGGTAACTGATTTATGGCGTTCACTTAACCCCATGACCCGCAAGTACTCCTGTCGTTCGTCGAGACACAACACACTATCCAGAATTGATTACGTCTTTGCATCCCCGAGAATATTTGATAAATATGAAGTGGAAATGACACCCAATGCGCTATCAGATCACTGCTACTTAATCCTGAAAGCAACATTTGGTACACTATCTTCCCGGGCCCCAAGATGGCGTTTTAATTCTATGCTGCTTAACAACAATGAATTCATTACACAAATTAAAGAAGCTCTCACAATATTCCTACGGGATAATGCTAACTCGGTGCAAGATCCCAGAATATTATGGATGTCGGTAAAGACTATGATTAAGGATTTCTCTGATAGATTTTCCTCCATATTGCGCAAAAATCAAAACACAAAACTATCTGAAATGGAAACGCTTTACTCAACGCTTTTTAATTCTTTAAAATACAACAACTCTACTAGACTAGAAAACCAAGTAAACATTCTAAAGACAGAGATCAAAGCAATATACAGACAAAAATCGGAATTGCAAATACGCAGCACAAGACAACAGCAGTACTTCCAAGGCTCTAAACCTAGTCACCTATTAGCCATGCGACTAAGAATTAATGCAAAATTTGCAGATATAACTGCCATTAGGAAACAACAAGCTCTAGTAACAGAACCCAAAATAATAAACGATACATTCAAAGAATTCTACTCCGATTTATATAATTCAGAAACGACCTTTGATCAAGACAAATTAGACACATATCTTAATCAAATTACTCTCCCTAAACTTACGGAGGACGACGCTAAACAGTTAGAAGTACCGATCACATTAGAAGAACTCAAGAAGGCCATATCCGGAATGAAAAACGGCAAGGCTCCGGGAATTGACGGTATCCCATCAGAAATGTACATTTCTTGCTGGGACATATTTGGACCCTTATTACTAAATATGATCTTATACTCAGTCAAAGAGGGAAGCTTCCATAAACACCAAAATACTGCACTCATTTCAGTTCTTCACAAAAAAGACAAAGACCCCACTGAGTGCGGTAGTTACCGTCCTTTAAGCCTCCTCGGAACCGATGTCAAACTGTACTCTAAGATATTAGCCATCAGATTGCAAAAGCATATGACGTCTTTAGTTCATCCGGACCTAACAGGCTTCATAAAAGGTCGCCTGATCAATGATAACATAAGGCGAATACTGCACGTACTAGATGCAGACAAAGAGGACACCACACCTAAGGCGATACTATCCCTGGATGCTATGAAAGCATTTGACATGTTGGAATGGTCGTTTCTATGGGCAGTATTAGAAAGGATGGGGTTAGGAAAAGGATTCATTGATATGATTAAAGTACTATACAAGGACCCATCGGCCAGGATTACAACAGGCACATTCATCTCCGATATCTTTCCGGTATCACGCTCAGCCAGACAGGGTTGCCCTCTTAGTCCCGGACTATTCGATCTATCATTAGAACCTTTAGCACAATTTATAAGACAATCCCAACACATAGAACCAATAGTAATCAAGGGCACACATCTTAAAATTAGTTTATATGCGGACGACGTAATATTGTTCATGCAAAACCCCAACAACACATTGCCGCATATACTCAAGTTGATAGAAAACTTTGGTGATTTATCGGGATTTAAAATAAATTGGCCTAAGTCGGCTTTTCTTCCTCTTAACACCAGTGCAAAAAAAGACACAACCCTCCCAGGTGCGATACCCATGGTCAAACATTTCAGATGCTTGGGTGTGGAAATATTTCCCACCATAAGACAAACGGTGAAGCACAATTACACAAAAATACAGAACAAAATCAAAGACGACCTGGACAGGTGGGCAAAACTTAAAAACTCAGTACAGGCAAGGGTATCAATAGTTAAGATGGATGTATTACCAAGAATCAATTTCTTCAGCTCAATGCTTCCGTTACCTCCTCCAGAGGGCTACTGGAAAAGATTACAAACCTCCACATACAAATTTATTTGGAATAACAAACCACCTCGCATAAAAAGATCCACCGCACAGAGAAATAAAGCAGACGGTGGCATGGCAGTCCCAGATTTTTTACAATATTTTAAGGCCTTCACATTAAGACCAGTGAAGATATGGTTTGACCCCCAGGCTTTGGTATCTTGGAGAGAATTAGAAGAAAACATGGTAGCCCCACAGAGACTGAAAGACATAGCACACACTAAACTTTCAATCAAGCATTGTGAGCGAGAATTTGGCCCAATAATTACCCATGCAATCAGAACATGGCGGGAAACACAAAAGAAATATCCTAACCCTCAAGAATGGCATAATCACACTCCCATATTCAATAACAATGCACTCTTAATGGGAAAACGACCTATAAGATTCCCTATATGGGAAGAGAAAGGCATACACTCATTAGGGGATATTTTTAATAACAAGGGCCTCTGTAGTTATGTCGAAATATGCATAAAGTTTAACCTCACCGAGTCCACATGGCTTTTTTACATACAGTTACGACTTTGTATGAGATCTCACGGTGTTCCATTACTCGTACCAATTGAACACCACAGATACCACAAATTTTTCTATGAAAGAGATACATTGGGAGGTTTTGTATCAAGTTTTTATTATCAATTACTAACGTCCTCGTATGAAACCCTTCAAATAGACACTGTCTGGAGGAGGGATATACCAGACCTGGAATATGACTTTGATTGGCAAGGAGCCTGGGCAAATGTCCGACTTACATCAAGGAACCCGGATCATCAACAAATCAATCTGAACTATATTCACAGGACATACTTGACTCCTATAAGGCTGTGCAAAATGGGGCTTATACAAGACTCCAAATGCTCCCAATGTACAAATGGGGACGAAGGAACATTTATGCACATGTATTGGGACTGCCCACCAGTTAAGGCATTCTGGAAAGATGTGTCCCAACAATTATCAACACTCGTATTTTGGAATATACCTGTACACCCCGCGGTATTACTATTGAATGATGTTTTTGAGTTTGCAGTGAATCCACAACTAAAAAGATTGGTTTTATCGGGTATCACAGTAGCTAAAAAACTGATCGCATCACGTTGGTTTCAACCGGAAAAAATGTGCCGAAAAGTGTGGTTTCTTACATATCTTGATGTGATATATCAAGAAATATCTACAGCAAGAATTCTGGGGCTCAATGAATCCAAAATGTCAATGTGGTTAGAAGTGGTGGAGAGAATAAAAGCTAGCTTATAATGGTGGTGTCTGGTTAGGAGTGAGGGATAATGGAGGTACTATCCAAGAGGGGGTCCGGGAGGGGGGGGTTTGAGCTGGAGCATATGTGTGTAGGGTTTTAGAAAATAGGTATTAGGGGTATATTATATACTAACATTTATATAATTGTAATTTCGCTGGATATACACTGTATACGGCTAAAATGTTATTATAGACTATTTTTGTTTTATCCTGTTTCTGTACTTGCATATATTATAACCACCTTTACTGAAAGTTTCATTATGCATTGTGTGTTGAGTACTGACTTTTAATAATTTTTTGTTTTGCAATAATAAAAAAAATATAAAAAAAAAAAAAAAAGTACAGTACGGCTCAATACATACAATTGTTAAGAGGATGCAGACCTGAGAAAGACTTTCGTCTTGTTTCCATCAGGGTCCCCCATTTTCAATTCATCATATGACACACACGACATACAGATAGACAGACAGTACTGCTACATCTATACATTTATGACATACCAGATTTTCAAATGCAGTACTGTTTGTGATACTAAAAAAATCCAGAAAAAGAGTGTATATACATTTGACATAGAAACTGTGCATTGGGGGAGGTTGGGTAGGTGGGGTGGGGCTGTACATTGGAGGTGTGTGTGAGTATGGTGTTCCATGTTCATGAATAGTGCAATGCAAAAGATGTTTAACTCAAAGGTGGAACATACCTGCACTTTGGTTTAAATCCAGTAAAGAAATCCAGAAGTCGATGCTTCGGGTTTGGTTTTTTCTATCCGTTTGGTCGTGCTGTGCTGTATATTCCAGATGCGGTAGACAGTATTTTGTTTCCTCCGCATAGTGTTTGTTTGTTTGTTTGTTTGTTGTTTGCAAGAAAGCGTTACCAGCGTGAACGTCTCCCTGCTAGCTCGCTAGTTTTGGTGAGCCTGATAATAACAATAACAGCCGCGCCCACCAGCATGGAACAACGTGAGGTTGCGTGTAGTGACGTCACTCCCCCAATACAAGGAAATACAGCTCCAAACGTATATTTTTGACTGTCTAAAACGAAATAAAATACTGCATTCCGCCTGCATTATGAATTTATGATGAGATAGTAACGAAATAGTAACGCACAGCCACTTGGACAAGTAACTGCAATCAGATTACTGGCTTTTAAAGATTAACGCGTTAGATTACTATTTTCGGGGAAAAGTAATCAGATTACTGTAAGGCGTTACTTAGTAACGCGTTAGTGGCATCACTGGGGGTAACTGTACATTGGAGGGGGTTGGGTTAGGACATTTACTGTACATTGGAGGGGGTTTGGTTAGGACATTTACAGGGGCCAGTTTCGAATTGCAGTCTCCTATTGACAAAAGTGACATCAGGGGTATTATTTTGAACATACTGTAGGAAAATATATTCCAATTAACATTCAACCATTGGGGCATCACCTGTGAATGTTTTATACAGCTACTTTATGCCAAACTTGGTAACACCTCTAACAGGAGCAGCCGGATCAACAATACCACACCTCTAGCATAGGAAACGCATTGCAGCCTTTCACAACATGTGCAAGGGACTGCTGGAAGGAATCTGGGTACAAAATACACTGTGTCTGGTGATTATCAGGGAACCATGACGTCAGGTTGTACAGTACTTGGTTGCTAACATAACATCTGTCATCTAGCTTTGACAGTAAAGCAAGATTAACATCCTCACCTACAGCAGTATTGTGACACAAGGAATGATGTAGCATGGAGAATTATGACAAATAACAGGGTATCTGCAGGGTGTTAAAAGGTCTTAAAAAGTATTAAATTCATAATTCGCAATTTAAGGCCTTAAAAGGTATTAAAAAAGTCTTGAGTTTCATTTGCACAGGTATAAAGACTGTTTTGGGTGGCAGCCCAGCTGTCAGGAGATTAAATAATATTAAATATATGAAATGTTTTTGTATTCAAGTCGTTGTTTATTGTGGGTCTACCGGGAGCTTGCGTCTGGCGAGAGCTTGTATGGAACGTGCAAGAATTTGAATTGGCCAGTTCAGTGTCCCTATGTGTTGTTTCTTTTATC
This sequence comes from Notolepis coatsorum, assembly GCF_963971535.1. Lineage (NCBI taxonomy): Eukaryota > Metazoa > Chordata > Actinopteri > Aulopiformes > Paralepididae > Notolepis > Notolepis coatsorum. The sequence continues at coordinate 170,104,660 of NC_140167.1, forward strand.
TTTTGCTAGTATGGTCGTGAAATTGGTATTCAATTTAGTTCCAAGTGCTATTAAAAAGGTCTTAAATTCAACTTGTTGAAACCTGCACATCATACCCTGAATAATGAACAGCTATACTCCTGAGATCAGCCTCAGTCCTGTCCTGTTTTGTGTCCGTTTGTTTCACACCAATGAAAACACACACATGTATCGTTCATATGCTGGTATATAATTAGACGCACAAGCACACACAGATATATGCACACGTATAGGCTACATGCATGCACATGTAGCTTACATAAGCTGCCAGATCTGACCTTTCCTAAGAGGATAGCTTAATATGCAGTGTAGACTTTGCATGCGGTCAAAAAGCTATAGCTTGAGAGAAGCACTTGAGACATGCAACACATACATTAAACCCAAGTGGTACATGAGATTAGTTACATTAAGTGTTGAATGTTAGTGGAAGAACCGAACAGTGTTACTGCCTCCTGCATACATGAGGAACTATAAACGAGTCGACTTTATAGCGCCGACTGTATAGGCTACTTTTATACTTTGTGTCCTGAATGAAAATCAATGAGTGTAAATAATGTAAGTAGATTTCATTTATATGTATCAATTTATATTGTATCAATATGTATCAATAAATGTAATTACCACTCATATTAATCAGTGTCTGTCTCCGTGATTTCGATAGAAACAAATGGATTGTGAGCCTTCTGTTAGTTATGAAAAGGTGGCAGGTGGGGACTAGATGTGCAGAGACCAGCATCCACAACGCTGTATCTCACAGGAGGATGTGTTATATCTCATGGTTCAGCTGTGTGCTGCTATTAATCAAAGATGCCCAAGTGCCTCCAAGCAAAGCACTAAGCCCCTAACTGGGCCCAAGCAAAGCACTACGCCCCTAACTGGGCCCAAGAAAAGCACTACGCCCCTAACTGGGCCCAAGCAAAGCACTAAGCTCCTAACTGGACCCAAGCAAAGCACTAAGCCCCTAACTGGGCCCAAACAAAGCACTACGCCCCTAACTGGGCCCAAACAAAGCACTAAGCCCCTAACTGGACCCAAGCAAAGCACTAAGCCCCTAACTGGGCCCAAACAAAGCACTACGCCCCTAACTGGGCCCAAACAAAGCACTAAGCCCCTAACTGGACCCAAGCAAAGCACTAAGCCCCTAACTGGGCCCAAACAAAGCACTACGCCCCTAACTGGGCCCAAACAAAGCACTAAGCCCCTAACTGGGCCCAAACAAAGCACTAAGCCCCTAACTGGGCCCAAACAAAGCACTAAGCCCCTAACTGGGCCCAAACAAAGCACTAAGCCCCTAACTGGGCCCAAACAAAGAACTAAGCCCCTAACTGGACCCAAGCAAAGCACTAAGCCCCTAACTGGGCCCAAACAAAGCACTACGCCCCTAACTGGGCCCAAACAAAGCACTAAGCCCCTAACTGGGCCCAAACAAAGCACTAAGCCCCTAACTGGACCCAATCAAAGCACTAAGCCCCTAACTGGGCCCAAACAAAGCACTACGCCCCTAACTGGACCCAAACAAAGCACTAAGCCCCTAACTGGGCCCAAACAAAGCACTAAGCCCCTAACTGGGCCCAAACAAAGCACTAAGCCCCTAACTGGGCCCAAACAAAGCACTACGCCCCTAACTGGGCCCAAACAAAGAACTAAGCCCCTAACTGGACCCAAGCAAAGCACTAAGCCCCTAACTGGACTCAAACAAAGCACTAAGCCCCTAACTGGGCCAAAACAAAGCACTAAGCCCCTAACTGGGCCAAAACAAAGCACTACGCCCATAACTGGGCCCAAACAAAGCACTAAGCCCCTAACTGGACCCAAGCAAAGCACTAAGCCCCTAACTGGACCCAAGCAAAGCACTAAGCCCCTAACTGGACCCAAGCAAAGCACTAAGCCCCTAACTGGACCCAAGCAAAGCACTACGCCCATAACTGGGCCCAAACAAAGCACTAAGCCCCTAACTGGACCCAAGCAAAGCACTACGCCCATAACTGGGCCCAAACAAAGCACTAAGCCCCTAACTGGACCCAAGCAAAGCACTACGCCCCTAACTGGACCCAAGCAAAGCACTACGCCCATAACTGGGCCCAAACAAAGCACTAAGCCCATAACTGGGCCCAATAAAAACACTAAGCCCCTAACTGGACCCAAACAAAGCACTACGCCCATAACTGGGCCCAAACAAAGCACTAAGCCCCTAACTGGGCCCAATAAAAACACTAAGCCCCTAACTGGGCCCAAACAAAGCACTAAGCCCCTAACTGGGCCCAAACAAAGCACTAAGCCCCTAACTGGGCCCAATAAAAACACTAAGCCCCTAACTGGGCCCAAACAAAGCACTATGCCCATAACTGGGCCCAAACAAAGCACTAAGCCCCTAACTGGACCCAAGCAAAGCACTACGCCCCTAACTGGGCCCAAACAAAGCACTAAGCCCCTAACTGGGCCCAATAAAAACACTAAAGGCCCTCCCATAGTCGAGCAGACTGTACACAGAGCAACTCCGCGGAGGTCCGCGCGGACTCAAAGGGAGTCAAAGCAGACCCACAGCAGAGTGCAAAGTGCGAAGCTCCTATTTTCTGACGGGCGGACGTCCGCTGAGATCAAAAGCTCAAAGAGTCCGCACGGTCCTCCGCGGAGTCTGCTCTGTGTACAGTCTGCTCGACTATGGGAGGGCCTTAAGCCCCTAACTGGGCCCAAACAAAGCACTACGCCCCTAACTGGGCCCAAACAAAGCACTATGCCCCTAACTGGGCCCAAACAAAGCACTATGCCCCTAACTGGACCCAAACAAAAGCACTATGCCCCTAACTGGACCCAAACAAAAACACTATGCCCCTAACTGGACCCAAACAAAAGCACTATGCCCCTAACTGGGCCCAAACAAAGCACTATGCCCCTAACTGGGCCCAAACAAAGCACTATGCCCCTAACTGGACCCAAACAAAAGCACTATGCCCCTAACTGGACCCAAACAAAGCACTATGCCCCTAACTGGGCCCAAACAAAAGCACTATGCCCCTAACTGGACCCAAACAAAAGCACTATGCCCCTAACTGGACCCAAGCAAAGCACTACGCCCCTAACTGGGCCCAAACAAAGCACTAAGCCCCTAACTGGGCCCAAACAAAGCACTACGCCCCTAACTGGGCCCAATAAAAACACCAAGCCCCTAACTGGGCCCAAGCAAAGCACTAAGCCCCTAACTGGACCCAAGCAAAGCACTAAGCCCCTAACTGGGCCCAAAAAAAGACACCAAGCCCCTAACTGGCCCTGCACGGTGCACCGAAGTGCCCTCAGGTCTCTGAAGACATTCATAGGGTATCTAAGTAAGAAAACAGAAAGATAAGAATGTCAGCAGGGGCGACAGGGGCGCGGCATGCCGTGTGAATATCAGATCCCTCAGAGGGGACGGTGTCGTCTTCAGCACCTCTGTCGGCCCCTGCGGTTACATGGCACCCAGGGCCCCCCTGCGTCAACAGGCACGTGCAGCTGCGAACACACACTCCCGCAGGTTCAGTCGCCTGGGCCCGTTAAACCGGACACTGGAGGTGTGAAAAGTCTCAGCGTAGAGCTGGCGGCATGGCACTGATCTGTCCGCGTAGATTAGACCAAAGTAGCTTTATTGGACAGTCTGTCTGTCTGTACGGGGGGCCCAGGAATGGTGACGAGCAGCTGTGGTCGGGTCTCCATAATTTGTCATTAGGGCCCGAATAATAACTCACACCGTCACACGTAGACTGTGTAGGGGAAAAGAAGACACCTCTTTGCTACATATCTGGGAAGACAGCTCGTTCTTACACGTCATTAATAAAGAAAATGATTTTTTTTAATATATATTGTGAAGTAATAATAGGAGAGGATCTCCCAACCAGACACCACGTGGTGGAAATTGGGACGGTTGTGGTCAAATCGCTGCATGTAATTGTTACGTTTGAACAGCAGATGTCGCTCCAAACTCGACTAAGCTGAAGAGCAGGACAGTTGCTGCCCTCGGTATGCAAGTCAACAAGCCGTGAGAATCGCTCATTGCTCGCCTCATTAATTATAGATCGTTGTGCTTTTTCGTGAACATTATTTGGAACTAGATTATCGTGAGATAAAAATCATCAATTAATAACGGTTGACATTTCATTTGCCCCATTCTGTCCAAATCTGTCTCGCGATAACATAGGAAAAGCACAAGGTCAGGGC
>NC_140167.1:170109065-170116565 GCF_963971535.1 Notolepis coatsorum
AACCATATAGGGAAAATCGGTTCAATGACGGAGTCTAATTATTTTGAGCCAGATTTGACTGGAATGTCTAATATGATGTTCCTTTTTATGGCATAAAAAGCCCTTCTTGCTTTGTCTCTCAGGTCGTTCACAGCTTGATTGAAGTTCCCTGTAGCACTGATGTTTAGGCCGAGATATGTGTAGTTTTTTGTGTGTTCTAGGGAAATTGTGTCTAGGAGGAATTTGTGTTTTTGTTGTTGTAGGCTGGGCCTTTTTTGGAATATCATAATTTTAGTTTTGTTTAGGTTTACTGTCCAGTGCCCATGTCTGGGAGAATTTGTGCAGAAAGGTCAAGGTGCTGTTGTAGCCCTTCTTTTGTTGGGGACAGCAGCACCAGGTCATCTGCAAACAGTAGGCAATTTGACTTCTGTGTTTGCTAGGGGGATGCCAGGTGCTGCAGTTTGTTCCAATGTTTTTGCCAGTTCATTATGTATATATTGAAAAGGGTTGGACTCAAACTGCACCCCTGTCTAACCCCATGGCATTGAGGGAAGAAGTCTGTGTGTTTTCCCTCAATCCTCACAGCACATGTGTTGTTGGTGTACATTGACTTTATGAGGTCGTAGGTTTTCCCTCCAATGCCACTATCTAACAGTTTGTACAGCAGACCCTCGTGCCAAATTGAGTCAAATGCTTTTTGGAAGTCAACGAAACAGGAGTATACTTTGCTTTTATTTTTATTTATTTGGTTGTTGATTAGGGTGCTGAGGGTGAGAATGTGGTCTGTTGTACGGTGATTTGGTAGGAAGCCAATCTGTGATTTGCTCAAGGTATTGTTGTTTGTGAGGAAATGTGTGAGTCTGTGGTTAATGATCATACAGAGGATTTTTCAAGGTTGCTGTTGACACAGATCCCACGGTAAATTGTTTGGGTCATATTTGTCTCCCTTTTTGTGGAGCGGTGTTATGAGTCCTTGGTTCCAGATATTGGGGAAGATCCCGGAGCTAAGGACAATGTTTTTTTTTTTTTTTTTTTTGATCCACTTTTTTCTCCATTTTCTATATTTTCCTCCCATCCAATTTCGTATCATCCAATTCAAACCCTCCCCTGTCACGAACGCTGTTTCTTGCCTCCCACAAGCCGGCTGCAATGTGGACTAAGTCATACATAGCACAAGTCCCCTCCGGTACTTGAGGTAACAGCAGTCGCATCTTTTCACCTGCGCAGCTCGACCTCTCAGTGTCGAGGAGTAACGCGTGGGAGCTCACGCTGCCCCCGACACTTCCTGATTCTACTGCGCAGGCGCAACCAACCGACTTGTAGGAGTCGCTTGTTCACAAACGTTCGATCCCCACCCTTCAGTTTTCCCTCCCCGTAATACGGCCAATGTGTATTAACTGCGGACGACCAGCCAAACTGAAAAACAATGTGGAGAGCTGGATTCGAACACGCGAATCCTAGCGTCTCCACACTGGTGGCGAGTGACTTGTCCACTACACCACCTAGCCGCGAGCTAAGGACAATGTTAAGGAGTTTTAGAATAGCCAATTGGAATTTGGAGTCTGTGAATATGATCATTTCATTTAGGATACCATCCACTCCGCAGGCCTTCTTGATTTTAAGTGATTTTATTTTGTCCTGTAGTTCTTTTAGTGTAATTGGGGAGTCTAGCGGGTTCTGGTAGTCTTTTGTGGTTGACTCCAGGCTTTGTAGTTTGTCTTGTATGTGTTTTTTGCTGTTCATTTTTTTGTATTGGGCTAAAGAGATTGGAGAAGTGGTTTACCCCATACATCTCCATTTTGGATGGGTAGCTCCTCGTGGTGTTGTTTGTTTATTTTGTTTCCAGTTTTCCCAGAAGTTGTTTGTTTTTATATAGATTCCTCTATATCTTGTAGCTGGTTTCCTAACATGTTGGTCTCTTTTTTTTCTGACTGTGTTTTTATAATGTTCAGTGTTTCACTGTATTGGAGACGTGTGTTCTGGTTGTCTGGGTCCTCTGTGTTTTTGGTTTGATAGGTTCCTTAATATCTTCCTGAGATTTTTACAATCATTATCATTACCATTTGTCATGCATATTTTTATTTCTATTTTTCCTCGCTTTCCTATTTGAGGCCTTTAGGTTGGATAAGGAAGCTGTAAGGTCAAATATGTTATTGATGTTTTTCTACCGCCCCCGTTTACACTTTTGCTGTTGTGTTGGAAGTTTTTTTCTAGGAATTGGTCTAATTTGGATTGTACTTTTTGTAGCTTGATAGCGGATTGGAATGCTTCCATACTACTTTCTTTCCATTTGTAGTGTTTTTTAATAGTGTGTAGTTTGTTTGGTTTTGGTATTTCCTGGTTGGGTGTTGATCTTTTCAGGTAGATAGTGGTTTTGCTGTGGTCTGACAGGGGTGTTTTGCTGGCTGACTGTGAACGCTCTGAGAGACTCTAGGCTGAGGTCCGTGATAAAATAGTCTACTGTACTGTTACCCAGAGATGAGCTATATGTGGTACCTACCATAAGTGTCCCCTCGGAGCCTACCGTTAACTATGTACAGTCCCAGCGAGCGACAGAACTGTATAAGTTGTGACCATGTTTATTGTTGTTTGGTCATAGTTTATTTCTGGGGGGGCATATTTGGGAGGGATGTTCCCACCTCCTGGTAAGGTGTTTGTCTTCCTGTGTGCTGAGAGTGTCAGGTTCTCGTCCTGTCCTGCATTGAGGTCCCCACAGACTATAATGTGCCCGTAAGCCTGGAACTGGTTGATTTCGTCTTGTAGGATTAGGAACATGTCTTCCTTGTAGTATGGGGATTCAATTGGGGGGATGTAGGTGGCACACAGGTAGATATCTTTCTCTCTCTCTCTCTCTCTCTCTCATCTCCTCTCTCTCTCTCTCTCTCTCTCTCTCTCTCTCTCTCTCTCTCTCTCTCTCTCTCTCTCTCTCTCTCTCCTCCCCCTCCCTCCCTCCCTATCCTTCCTTCACCCCCCGGCACAGTGGCACAGAGGTTAGCACTGTTGCCTCTCAGCAAGATGTCTTGGGTTCAAACACGGCTGTGTTTCCTCTCACACTAAAAACACATGCATTCTAGGTACACACTGCCGTTGCCCTTGACCAAGGTACTGGCATTACAACTGGAATGCCAGCGGCCATCAGGCTCCACAACCGTGGGCATGTGCTGCTGCCAGCAGCTGGAGAACTAACGGCTGTAGAACTTGCGTACTATTAGGAATGTCTGACCACCAAAAGCTGCCCGGTCTACAACGTATGCCGTATATCATGCCAGCTTTTTTTTTTTTATTATTTTTTATTATTTCTTCTTATTACCCTGCCCATACCTGTACCTATGACACCCGCATTTCCCCAAGGGGATCAATAAAGGAATATCTTATCTTATCTTAGTTGGTCCCAGATTATAGATGCCCACTGCTCCTATATAGTTAGGCTGCGTTAAATACAGAGCACAACATATTTCCTGGTATCCTTAGCGTCCTGGTATCCCAGGTATAGGGGTCGCCTGTGCATCAGCGTGTGACGGAAATAGTGGAGAAGAGAAGTGGAAGAAGACACGGGCAATAGGGGGGCAGGACAGCAAACACACACACACACACCACACACACACACACACATACATACATACATACATACAAGTTTCTTTATTAGTTGACATGCAAAGATACAGAATACCTTCCACATGGAATGCTTTTTTCTGTTATGCTCCTATGAGGATCATAGGACGCTTGGATCATACACATACAGCTCATTACAGTAATATTCCACAATTATTACATTTTAGATAGTAATAATGGTACAGAGCCTGAGACAAACATATGCATATTCACCACCGCAAAACAGACTGGCAGCCGTCATAGGCAGCGGCATTTACGGAAGGAGGGGGGAGTGGGTTGGGGTTGTTACAGGGCTGTAGGGGGGGGGGGGGGGGGGAGGTGGGGGGGAGTGCACAAGCCAAGTCCTGGGTGGGGGAGGTCTCCCTCACACGAGGCAGCCGACAGTGCAGCGCCAATGCAGAGGAAGGGGGGGGGGGGGGGGGGGGTGGGGGGGGGGGGACTAGGGATTGGGGGTGTGGGAAGCCGCTCGCCACTCTTATCTCCCAGAGGCCTTCGACTCCAGAGCTCTCGGTTCGACCTTGGTCCAGGAATTTGTTTTGGCTGACTGACTGCACAATTTATCCCAGCCACGTCCCTTTAAATTTGATTTGAATAGAGTGGAATATAACTCTATTGATTTGAGTGGAGTGAGTTTTAACAACTCCGTCCAAAATGACTGAATGCATTATTAGTCCAAGTGTCCAAGTGTCTTATCAGTTCATTTGGTAGATCCTGTGCGCGGTAAACAGATCCAAAATCTTCTTATTGCAGTCCAAAAGCTTCGATAATTCCAAAAATGACCACGTCTTCAAGTTGGTAACCCGATTATGATGTCCGAATAGGCAGAGAGGGTTAGCCTTATTCTGCTTCTTGAAGAAAATATGCAATCCACTGATTAGATCCATTTAGAGTTGATTTGAGTATAGTCCGGCCACCGGCACGAAGCAGAGCATAGCAGCGTCGGGCTCCATGGAGCAGTAGAGGCGGCGGTAGGAACGGCCTTGAAGGCCTAGGGAGAGAGGAAAGAAAATGCGACTTGTCTCTGCAAGAGGTGGGAAGGACCTACATACATACATACATACATACATACATACATACATACATACATACATACATACATACACACACACCCCACATGTGCACGCATACACACACACACACACACACACACACACACACACACACACACACACACACACACACATACAGATGATGTGACACTTGCCTGGTGCTGTAGCTGCAGTCCTATCGACTACATTTACACTTTTTACATTTAGCCATTTAGCTGAATGGGCTTTCATCCAAAGCCACTTACAGATTGTGAACAACAAGTCAGCAGGAAGGGTATACTGTGGCAGATAACGGTCAGTGGTGTTGCTCATCAAATAGTGTCAAACTTGAGTGTTACACTCTGAGAGCATAGTAGTATAGACATATTAGCATGATAGGTAGTAGTATAAGTATAGTAACATAGTAGTAAGGAACATTAAAAGACAGTAAGAAGGTTATTTGTCTTTTTCCCAGATATTGTTTGAAGAGGCGTGTTTCTAGTTGACAGTGGAAAATTGGATGGGTTTCAGCTGTCCTGACTGTGGTGGGGAGTTCGTTCCACCATTGTGGAGCGAGGACCGAGAATAGCCGGCTTCTTTTTGATGACCCCCCAGGAGCTCAAATAGGAGTGGGTCTCAGGTGGCCAGAAGATGCAGAGCGTAGGGGTCTTGAGGGTGTGTCGTTAGAAGATGAAGAGCGTAGGGGTCTTGAGGGTGTGTAGTTAGAAGATGCAGAGCGTAGGGGTCTTGAGGGTGTGTAATTAGAAGATGCAGAGCGTAGGGGTCTTGAGGGTGTGTAGTTAGAAGATGCAGAGCGTAGGGGTCTTGAGGGTGTGTAGTTAGAAGATGAAGAGCGTAGGGGTCTTGAGGGTGTGTAGTTAGAAGATGCAGATCGTAGGGGTCTTGAGGGTGTGTAGTTAGAAGATGCAGAGCGTAGGGGTCTTGAGGGTGTGTAGTTAGAAGATGCAGAGCGTAGGGGTCTTGAGGGTGTGTAGTTAGAAGATGAAGAGTGTAGGGGTCTTGAGGGTGTGTAGTTAGAAGATGCAGATCGTAGGGGTCTTGAGGGTGTGTAGTTAGAAGATGCAGAGCGTAGGGGTCTTGAGGGTGTGTAGTTAGAAGATGCAGAGCGTAGGGGTCTTGAGGGTGTGTAGTTAGAAGATGAAGAGTGTAGGGGTCTTGAGGGTGTGTAGTTAGAAGATGCAGAGCGTAGGGGTCTTGAGGGTGTGTAGTTAGAAGATGCAGAGCGTAGGGGTCTTGAGGGTGTGTAGTTAGAAGATGTAGAGCGTAGGGGTCTTGAGGGTGTGTAGTTAGAAGATGCAGAGCGTAGGGGTCTTGAGGGTGTGTAGTTAGAAGATGCAGAGCGTAGGGGTCTTGAGGGTGTGTAGTTAGAAGATGCAGAGCGTAGGGGTCTTGAGGGTGTGTAGTTAGAAGATGCAGAACGTAGGGGTCTTGAGGGTGTGTAGTTTGAAGATGTAGAGCGCAGGGGTCTTGAGGGTGTGTAGTTAGAAGATGCAGAGCGTAGGGGTCTTGAGGGTGTGTAGTTAGAAGATGCAGAGCGTAGGGGTCTTGAGGGTGTGTCGTTAGAAGATGCAGAGCGTAAGGGTCTTGAGGGTGTGTAGTTAGAAGATGCAGACCAGGGGTCTTGAGGGTGTGTAGTTAGAAGATGCAGACCGGGGGTCTTGAGGGTGTATAGTTAGAAGATGCAGAGCGCAGGGGTCTTGAGGGTGTGTAGTTAGAAGATGCAGACCGGGGGTCTTGAGGGTGTGTAGTTAGAAGATGCAGAGAGTAGGGGTCTTGAGGGTGTGTAGTTAGAAGATGCAGAGAGTAGGGGTCTTGCGGGTGTGTAGTTAGAAGATGTAGAGCGTAGGGGTCTTGAGGGTGTGTAGTTAGAAGATGCAGAGAGTAGGAGTCTTGAGGGTGTGTAGTTAGAAGATGTAGAGCGTAGGGGTCTTGAGGGTGTGTAGTTAGAAGATGCAGAGCGTAGGGGTCTTGAGGGTGTGTAGTTACTGTAGAAGATGCAGAGCGTAGGGGGTCTTGAAGGTGTGTAGTTAGACCCTCCATTTCTGCCTTGCACTATATAGTATTGTATATTAGTACACTGCACAGTATTGTATATTGTATGGTAACTACGTCTATTCTGCATCGAACATTGTACATATGTCTAAACTGAACACTGTGACCTCTTTTTTTACTTCTAATTTTACTATGTTTTTATTTCATACTTATCTTGTCTTGCACAGTCTCTGGAGCGCAACAGTAAGACGCATTTTGTACAAAAGTATTCTGTACTTCTGTATGACAACTATTAAAGAAACTTGAAACTTGAAACTTGAAAACTAGAGACCATTGACCGGAGGTAGGAGGGAGCCGTTCCCCTCGCACGGTATGTCAGGTCAAGGACCTTGAAGCAGATTCTTGCTGCAATGGGAAGCCAGTGCAGCTCTCTAAGAAGTGGAGTAACGTAGGGCGGCTAAGTGGCGCAGTGGGCAAGGCGCTCACCACTAATGCAGGAGATGCTGGGTTCGAGCCCAGCTCTCTGCATTGCTACCAGCTTGGCTGGTCATTCATACTAACACAATTGGCAGTGTTAGGGGTGGGAAGCTGGTGGGTGGGGATCGGACGTTGTGGACAGCGACTCCTACAGGTCGGTTGGTACGCCTGCGCAGCAGAATCAGGAAGCAACGGGGGCGGCGGGTCCCTCCCACGCAGACCCTCGCCGCTGAGAGATCGCGCTGTACAGGTGAAAAGATGCGACGGCTGCCTCCTCGTGTACCGGAGGGGACACGTGATGTAAGGCTTCGTCCACATTGCAGCCGGCCAGTGGGAGGCATGGTCTAACAACGTTCGAGACAGGGGAGGGTAGAATTGGACAATACGAAAT
>NC_140167.1:170121565-170151565 GCF_963971535.1 Notolepis coatsorum
CGTACTCTGGACCAGGAGGCCCAGTACAGCCCCGACCAGCAGCAACGTACTCTGGACCAGGAGGCCCAGTACAGCCCAGACGTCAGCCCCGAGGCACTGCGCTACAAACCGACTCAACTCACGGGTGAGTTTGACGCACCGTCAGCACCGAGGAACAGCACCTGGGTACCCGACCCCTGGTACCCACCAAGTACCAGCCCACGACGACACGTACGGGGAGACTCGCCCAGGAGGCCTCTCCCCCAACGCTCACCGATGTGCCAGCCATCCATGGCATCGTACCTTGGCACACCGACGTTCCCGGACTTCACACGCGAGAACAGAGCACAGTACACAGAGCTACGAATGTGCTTAGAGACAATGATGTCCGATGTCCCCGATGAGACGTACAAGTATGCTATCCTACTCAAGCACCTGAAGGTGCCCAGAGCGCATAATATAGCGCTGGCATATTCCAACTCAAGTACCCCATACACCGCGGCTCTAGTAGCCCTCGACCAACGTTATGGACGCATATGGGACTACGTGATACAAGAGATAAGAGACATCGACCGTCTCCCCCCAGCCAGAGACAACAGAGCATTAGATGACCTCTCTATCAAGGTACAGTCCCTGGTAGGGATGCTGGGGTCCTAAAAGGAAAAGGGGATATACGAACTGTATGCTAACTCTAATGTAGAAAGGATATTAGAGAAGCTCCCTCCCGCCCGACAAGAGCGCTTCAGGCGGCAGAGAGACCACCGCGACCCCAACGGCCCAGAGGCATCCCTCCTAGACCTATCTGAGTTCCTCGCCAGGGAGGTCAGCAGCTTACGACTGGACACGTTCGTATGGAGTGGACCAAGCCCAAGACCAGGACCTCGGGGATCAAACGATAACCGCCGGTCGGTGACCGTTATGCACCAAGCCGAATCAGTACCGCAGCACAAGAACCACAACACCCCCTCGACGAAAGAGGAGTGGAAGATTGAATGCCAGTACTGTGAAGGGGAACATCGGCTGTATCAATGCGACACTTTCGGGAAGCTGACCACGGACAAGGTGAGTCAGTGGATCAAAGACCACCGCCGCTGCTTCCGCTGCGCGCGCAGCCATATGGCAGCTGAGTGCCGCTTGAAGAAGAAGTGCAGCAGGTGCGGCGGTGCCCACTTGGAGGTCCTGCATGATATCAACAGGCGTCCGCCAGGACAACAAAGTGGGCCCGTCACGGTAATGTACCAGGCCGAGGCGGTGGCACCAGTACCGAAGATCCACCAGACCGCCCCCTGGTGTCCCGACTGCTACAGCAGACACTGGGAGTCACGGTGCTACTCGGACGACCGCGAGTCGGCACCACTCCAGAAGATCCAAAGCAACCGACTAACAGGAGTGCTCCACATTGACCAGCATAGCGGGACCCCCCGAGTGCTCATCAAAGTGGTCAGAGTGCTCCTGAGCTACGAGGACAAGGTCCTGGACACTTACGCCGTCCTGGACGATGGGTCTGAAAAGACTCTCCTCCTCGCTTCCGCCGCAGCCCAGTTGGGCCTGCGGGGTGCCAAAGGTACCATGACAATACGCACCATCAGAAGAGACCAGAAGACCATAAAGGGTGAAAAGGTCTCCTTCAAGATAGCAGCGGTGGACCAGCCCGAGAAGCAGTATAGTATTACCAACGTCTTCACCAGCCACGACATAGGCCTATCACAGTACACCTACCCCATCCCACAGCTGATGGCGAAGTATGTGCACCTACGTCAACTACCTATACCGCTTATCGACGGCGCCACACCGACCCTGCTCATCGGCTCCGACCACGCGGACCTCATTCTCCCAATTGAGGCGGCCCACATCGGACCCAAAAGATGCCCAGTCGCGGTTCAGACCCGACTGGGGTGGACGCTCCAGGGCCCCCTCTACGGACTTGACAGTCAACCCACGTCTACACGCTGCCTACACACAAAGGCGAGCGACACCGGCCACTCCCTCGTACAGCCCGTTGAGAGGCTATTGACATTAAGCGAGAGGCCTGTGAGAGAACCGTGGGCACAAGAGGGAGTTCGGAACTCCACCCCCCTCAGCTGCGCTCCAGACGTAGCTGACTTCGAACCCAGCACCCCAAGCGACTCCTTGATGGGGCGGCTGGAACCGGCCCCTCCTCAGACGGGGTACAGAGCAAACAAGAGAAACAGACGGAGGAGGTGGAGGCGCAGCCAAGCACAGATCAAAGCAGTCTCAGGCCCGCTTCCTCCTAACCCCCCTACCATCCCTTCCAGCCCGTCAGAAGCGGGTCAAGGACGGGGACAACTTAAAAGTGGACACAGTCGTCGTGATCATAGACCAGTCACTACCCCGAGCTGCGTGGCCGGCCGGCCGCGTAAGCAAAGTGATCACTGGTGCCGACGGAAAGGTCAGAGCGGCAGAAGTGCTCGTCCAGGGGCGGACATACACCCGACCCGTGGCGAGGCTGATAGAGTTGCCAAGGCTCCCCGACTCGCTTAATGACGACCATGACCCACTGACTTTGTGAATTGCCCTCCTCCTCACAACGGACATTGAGTAGTGGACAAGACGGTTAATCTGTCTCTGCTTATCTAATTAGGTGCGGACTAATTAGGAGGCGGCTGTTACAAAGGGTCAGATTAAACCGAATATATATATTTATTGCCTGAGATCCCATGTATAATATTTGTATATCGTTTGATATCCCTTGTATATTCTTTGTACATATACACGGAATATCCCTTTACCTGGTACAGGACAGACCATAATATTCGTTCTCCTATTGGAAGCGATCCCCTAGGCGCCACGGCCATACCCCCAATGTCTAGTTCAAAGTCACCGCTGAGACATGCCTGGACATGCCCGGTTCTGCGCAAGAATACGAGACAGAAATAAGGCTGGTACTAGATTGTTCACCTTTACGTATAAATACGTCGCAGGTGGATACAGCAGTTAGTTACCCAATAAGTTGAAGCCTCACACCACGATACAACGTGCTGTGAAGTGGGCCCGTTTTGCCCCGAAATAGAGCCTTGAGACCGCGTGCGAATTGATAGCTGAAGTGTCAGAGTTTAACGCTGGATCGTCGAGTTCGACCTATTCTATTATTAAGTAATAGTCTATTATGTATAGTGTATCGTGCGGCTACCGTTCTACAGTGACCAGCATTACCAACGTTTCATCGTACCGAGCTAGTGTGCTTATCCAGGCTGGGCGGCTTAACCTGGTGCCGTCATCCGAGGAGCCCTAGACGAGAACCGTGTGGATATGTACACTGGATAACCTACCCGACGACTACAGAGCCCTTTTCGGCTGGATTATATTTGCTTTGGTCCTGTAGCTGATGGAGCGGAGAATCGTCTACACCCACAACTGTGTGGGATTTACCCTGTGAGGAGCAACGTCGAGCCCGCCTCTAGGACCCCTGAGGCTGGCTAGCTTTCCTCCATGCGGCACTGCATACCGGAGAATAGCTGTTGTTCGTCTACGGATCAAGGGATTATTGCACCTGTACCTGGAGTCTCCTTATTCCTCGTTGACCCAGACTTTCTGCTACCGACAAATCCTCTCCCCTGCTGGCCTACAACCGGAGGGACCCCTTTAGTATCTCCAGCTGATTTACTAGTGTACCATATATAATTCTTATGATACAGGTGGTATTAATTATCTCCTGCGTAATATGCTCATGGACTTACGCTCTTGACCTATTCATACACATTCTTCGCCTTACAAGCGCAACTCTCAATCTTGATAAGTAATGTAAGATAATCTTCGTGCTGCTAATAAATATTCTTCTAAACAGTATTTCTTGTGAAGCCGTGTTATTGTGGGTGTGTTCATCTCATATACCTGTGTACTGTATGGCCAGTAGTAATGTACATAACTCAGTAGTGGTTTAATGATACCATACTTATTCAATACAGTCAGGGAATTGTACCCCTCAGTTACAACAATGTTTAAAGGACACAAATATTATCAGTGCACTTGTACATTGTGGGTTATTCTGATACAATCGTGCCCAAATTGACAATGGCAACCAAAGTTACACACACACATGGATGATGAACCTGACAATCTACACACAGCTCATGGATACAGATAGCAGCGTCTTCTCCAAATTGCCCGGCTGCCAATAATTGCTGACACTGAGCAATATCTTGCTAATTGTTTGGCTCTTCTCTTCGGAAGACCGGCCATCTGAAGGCCTCTAACACCCAACTTATGGACATGACCCAGGCTTCCAAATATGAAGACTAAAAGTTTACAGTTGTAGCAGAGTTGTGATATGGTATGGTCTAACAGTTGATATTTTAACATTTTGGTTAGACTGTAGTCAAACGTGCAGCCAACTTCTAGGATGAGAACCTCTCTGTTATTCTCATTAACAACAACAACAACATCGGGGGTGTTTGCTGAAATATCAGAGAACAGTGAATTGTCACTACAGATTGAGCATATAGCTTCACACTGGTGTGATTATACAGCTTATATGTTGCACACACACACACACACACACACACACACACACACACACACACACACACACACACACACACACACACACACACACACACACACACACACACACACACACACACACACACACACACACACACACACACACACACACACACACACACACAGGAACACACTATAGATCCTTGAGGTCAGAGAGCTCAGTCAATCAACAACAGAATGAAAACCTCCTTTACTTTTTCCAGCGGCGGCGGCGGGGCTACCCGTTTTATTCGCGTCTGGACTACGGATCAGGCCTTTAATCTGCAACGTCCCACTGATTCATGCTGGAAACTCCAGTAGGAAACTGCAGCGTGAGCCGCGCGGACCTCCTCACAGGCACCGGCCAGGACCCAAAATGGACACGCGGCTGTAATGCGGCAGTCATCGCTTTTTCTGACCACCAAATGTAATGCATTAGTGACTCACTTTAGCGCTCGTGACTGAGCCGGAATGGAGCCCCCCCCCCTCCCTCCCCTCCTCTAAACCGGAACGGAGAGACTTGCGTTAGCTCGTTTCTTGTCCCCTGTCACCCAGAATAGAGGTTTAGCCAGTATAACGCATGCTGACGAGGGCAGCTTCCAGAATAGATCTTGTAAAGGAAACCCGTGCCTCCGTGGCTCCACTTCCTCTCTGACGGCATGATGTTCACGAGGACACCGAGAGCTGTGTGATGAGCGTGAGGCGAGCTGAGGCAATAACAAGAGACACGGCCCTGACCTGGGATCAGAGAAGCGGTGGTGCGGCGGGTTATGTGACGGACGTACTGGCGTCTATGCGAGTTCAAATGGTAAATGGTGCATTTATATAGCAGATTTTATCCAAAGCGCTTTACAATTTTGTTCCTCACATTTTACCCATTCACTCACACATCCACGCAACCTGCTCATCGGGAGCAGTTAGGGGGTTAAGAGTCTTGCTCAAGGACACTTTGACACGCTGCCCGGGTGGAGCGCGGGAATCGAACCGGGAACCTCTGGATTACCAGACGACGGCTCTGCCTCCCGAGCCACTGTCGCCCCCCAGAGTTTATGCACATCCGCCCGTAGGCTCGCGTACCTAATAATAATAATAATAATTAGGGATGCTCGATATTGGCTTTTTTACCGATACCGATATTCCGATATTGTCCAACTCTTAATTTCCGATACCGATATCAACCGATACCGATATATGCAGGGTTTCCCCCCCCCAAAAAACGGAATAATTTCAGGTAACTAATAATGTCACTGGATATATATATAACAAATATTGTTATTGTTTTTTTCTTTTTTTAAACCGATACCGATATTTTCCGATATCACATTTTACTGCCGATATCGGCCGATAATATTGGTCGGCCGATAATATCGGACATCCCTAATAATAATGGATTGGATTTATATAGCGCTCTTCGTGACACCCCAGAGACCCCAGAGCGCTTACAGAGTCCATTATTCGTTCATACACAGTCATACCGGTGGTGGTAAGCTACAATTGCAGCCAGAGCTGCCCTGAGGCAGACTCATGGAAGCGTGGCGAATAATCATCGCCTACGGCCCCTCCGACCACCACCAACATTCATTCACATGCATACACATTCATACGAGGCAAGTAGGTTAAGTGTCTTGCCCAAGGACACAACGGCAGTGGGATGGACATGGGCTTGAGCGGGATTCGAACCACCAACCATTCGATCATTGGACGACCCGCTCTACCCCTGAGCCACGCCGCCCCACGACCCTACATGTAACTAAGCGATTCGCGGGGATGAGAGTTGAATGGATAACGGATAGATATTGAGATATATACAGTACACAGATAGCTGGCCTGCCAACACACCAGAATGGCGTTGCGCCTCCTGGTGGCAGATAACAGAACAGCACTTCCACAAGAAAATGATATAAAGATCAACACCTATCGTCGCCGCCGATGGAATAGAGCCCGGGAAAACATCCTGATTACCTCGCGTCTAGAAAGATGACCTCTCTTCCATACATGGGGCAGTATGTGTGCAAGGAGGATGGCTCTTTTTCATGTATTTTTGCCGCGCGAGCGCTATGACATACACGTGTGCGGTACGCGCACGTCATGGGTAACAGGAGAGCAGTCATGCGCTCGAGGTGAGGTCCTTAAACTGGGCCGCGGTGACGTCGGTGGATGACCTCTGACCCTATACTTCACCACAAGGCTGTGGCACGCACTGCTCTCTGGTTACTCTGGGTCACGGGGTCACTGGGTGTCAACCGGACACACACACTCTTAGCATGCCGTTAATCACATACACACACATGCCTCAGACACACACAGAGACACACACTCTTAGCATGCCGTTAATCACATACACATATATGCCTCAGACACACACAGTGACACACACTCTTAGCATGCCGTTAATCACATACACAAATATGCCTCAGACACAAACAGAGACACACACTCTTAGCATGCCGTTAATCACATACACACACATGCTCACACACACATACACACTCTTATCAGACCGTCCATGTAATTAATCAAATACACATACCGGTATGTACACATGCTCAAACACACACGAAGACACACACATACAGTACACACTCTTTTATCAGACCGTCGATGTCGTTAATCACATACACATAGGTACACATGCTCAAACACACACAGACACACACATACACTGCAGTCATACATCTGCAGCATTCACAAAGTACACACTATGCACATGTGCTGAACACGCACACAGACTACACACTATGGGCAGACTCTCACACACACCCATTAGTGCTGAGCCCAAACGTTCGAACGTTCAGACCTTCGTTCGTTACGTTGGCATTTTAATCTTAATTAATGGGTTCGAACCTCCGCTTTAAAAAAATGAAAAATATATATCAGAATATGATATATATCAGAATATCACAGTACTATGTTGTGTTTACAATAATTCGAAAGTCATGCGCGAACACAGACACAACAACACAGTCTAGTCGGGATGAGGAGGGGTCACCGTCATACATTATCAGGAAATGAATCAATCATGCAAAAAAGAGAGAGTTGAGTGACTCACTCACCCGTCTTATTTCATAATACAACGTTTCCGAATGAACGTTTGGATTAAACCAAGTGTATGCAGTGATGCTGAACTTTCCCAGCGGGACACAAGTTACTTAACGGTACACAGGTATGTTATACACGTTAATTAAGCTATGCACATTTAGCTGGCTAACGTTAAGATAGCAGGAGCCGTCGGCCAACAAAGATGTTGTTTCAACAAATGTATTCACAAAATGGATTATCATCCAAAAGTTATTAAAGCCTCCTGTGACCAGTAAGTAGGTACTACTACTCTCTACCGCAGCAATATGCGCATGTGCGCTACGTTATATGCGTAAATGTGCGCTAATACTCGACAGTACTGAACCAGAAAAATTATTTAGGAGCACATTTTTTGCATGATTAAAAACGATGGTTTATAATCATATAATTTCAAAAAACCCTGGCGATGTTCGAATCACAAAAACAGGCTTTGGGGAGGGACATCTCTAACACCCATACACCCATACACACACCCATACACACACCCATACACACACACCCATACACCACCCATACACACACCCACACACACACCCATACACACCCATACACACACACCCATACACACACACCCATACACACACTAGGGGTGTAACGGTACACAGAAGCCACGGTTCGGTACGTACCTCGGTATTGGAGTCACGGTTCGGTACAAGTTCGGTACAACAGATATATATATATTTTTTTATTATTATTAACCCATTCTCCGCCAATCACGTGTTAAGGCGGGTTTCTCCGCCATGCGTTGTCTGCCAATCACGCCGTAAGGCGTGTTTGAGATCAATATTTTATATTTTCGTCATGGTATTCATATTTCACCCACGGAGTCTTGGCTGTCTGAGCCATCACAACTCTGCAACGCTTCAATACCGCCACCTGGTGGCCGATCGGCGAGTTGCCAAACCGCAAGTGACCGTTGGAGCTCGGTCCGTCCCCTAATTTCGTCCGGCCACTTGTTTATCGTCCCGGGGATCAATACAGACACCGTGGATATGGATCTTTGCCATAACTCAATAATCAACATGATTTGGACTAGGGATGCCCCGATTGATCGGCCACCGATCGTTATCGGCCGATAATCAGTATAAATATGCGATCGGGGAATTCCGATAATGAGTCATATTCGCCGATCGCGGAAACTGATCAAGTGGATATCTCACTCGCTTGTCTCAGACGCACAGGACCTGCAAACTGCTCCTCCTCCCTAGCCCCGCCCGCCCCCGTGTAGAGTTTGTAAACAAAGAGGTGCGGCTCCTCTGCTCGAGTCTGTAGTGCATTCGACCTGCGCTAACGTTAGCTACCTAGCTATCGTTACTGTTTAAACAAAATTACCCAGTCAACTATTCACGTTTAGTAGGCATTGTCTAACGGTATTTAGCCGGCTAGCTACCGATAGCTCCTGATATCAACAAATGATCCAGAAAATCTAGTAGTCCATGTTCATACCTCCGGTAGCTTGCGTTAGCTTGCGTTAGCTGACGTTAGTTTACTGTTCAAAACAAAATGTCCCATTGAACTAAAGTTCTGTCTTAACGTCATCTAGCCGGCTAGCAGTAGCTACAGATAGCTCTTGATATCAATGTCTTATAACATTGATTTAATGCGTATTCGAGCTGAGGGCTTGCTGAATGTGAAATGACCAAAGCATAACGTTACCAATAGGGTCCCGCTGCAGCGCCGGAGAATCCTTTTTGGAGCTGGGCTACTAGAGTACACACAGACAGTGGAGCTGTTTGCAGATAGCGAGCATTTTGACTTGTTGCGTGGTGGCGATGTCTCGCAGATAATACAAGTACAAGTCTAATTATATAATATATATATTTTATAAAAAAAAAAAAAAAAAAAAAAAACGTTTTATATAAAATAATTTTTAATTTCTTTTTAATCAAAAACGATCGGATCGGTATCGGCCGATATGGCTCACGACGATCGGTGATTGGTATCGGTGGCAAAAAACGTGATCGGGGCATCCCTAATTTGGACGTGTAACCGGAAATGGATCGCATCGATCAACATCACATAATTGGGATCTGTTTGCTCCACTCTCATCGCCCAACGCTACGAGGAGACTGACGTGAGTTTCAGCGTTTTTCTTTATCATTTTCTATACAAACTGCTCTGATCAATATATCACCCATACTACATAAATTATTTAACGTCGGTCATTGAATTATAAACGACCCCTCCCCCCCTCCGTTCACCCGCAGATGATCAGTCATGATGTTTAGGACCATGTACAGTTGACATTTTTAATATAGCATGGATCGGTATCAAACTGCATTTGATAATCTAATATATGCATTTATGCCTATATCTCACGTTCTATGAAATACTGCAGAAAATGATAAAAACATATTTATACTCTAGACGGTATTTTAGTATGAATGTGTGAATGAAAAAGTAAAACGTTCCTACATCCTGAACGATAGATAATTGATGTTGAATGGGCCATAGTAATGTCAATTTAGCAATACAATTAAAAAAGTTATAGCCCTGCAAAGAAGGTGAACATCTCCATAGACAAATAGCGCTGGCAGAGGATGGTTTAGGATGGTCAAAGTGGTGGCAGAGAATGGGTTAATATACTTTTTTTGTAATTTTTTTTGTAATTAAATTTTTTATTTTTTATTTATATATTATATTTAAGATAATTATTATAATTATTATTATTAAATAGAATAATTTTCTATAGGCTTGCCGTGGTAATTAGTGATACTGGTGTCATTCTGTGTTCAGGCATCCACTTCCTTACTGCCCCTTTAAACTTATCCTTGCTAAGTTTCAGTTTCACTTCCAGAGAGAATTTTACTTCACGACCAGACTGAATACTAGAGAACAGATGACATATTACAACAATGGCAGAGGATTATTTGGATTTAAACACAGTGGAGCTCAGATGATCTGTCCGGAAAAGTATGTTTCTTCTTTTTATTTGATTGTGCCTGTGAGTCCGGTGGGGGAGAATGTTGATGTGTTTGTTGGCGCGCGTGTGTGTGTCGGCGACGCGTGTGTTTCTTTCCATTGGTTTAATTTGGTTAACGTTATTGGGCGCACAAGAAAACGAAAGAAAACTGTAATGACCCTGCAGCTGTTCCAATGTAAATGTGCCTTTCTCGTCCGTGCACTTTCGCCGCTCTGAAGTCTGAGCTCGGTGTGCCCCGCTACGCTCGCTGTTCTCACACGGACCTCGCGAGTGCCTGCATGTGGGTGTGTTTGCGCTGTGGGGCGTATTCGTCGCATGGGTGCGCGTACCGCACCGTGACGGCCGTACCGTAAATTCGCGGGACGAATACACGTACCGTTACACCCCTAACACACACCCATACACACTAGTGGTCTGCAAGGGCCCTGAAATGAAGCCCGTGCCCTGCCCGAGCCCGTGAACTTCAGGCCCTGCCCGAAAATAAGCCTGACTGTAAATAATATTTTAAGCCCTAGCCCGCGTGAAAACCAGAAAAAAAATTATTATTATTATTATTAAAATACATATTTTTTTTGCATTTGTTTTAAATATTCGAAACACGGTTTTATATGAACTTAATAAATAAACAAAAACGAAAATGTCCAATAGGTCTCTAACTAAATAACACATATCATGCTGAAACCTAACAACCATTCTATAGCCTGATTGCTCTTATTAGAATATTAAATAATTTTTTTGTTTTAAATATTCTAAACACTTTATATATTAACTTAATAAATAAACAAAAACGAAAATGTCTAATAGGTCTGCCTAAATAACGCATATCGGCTGAAAACTAAGAAGCATTTACATAGCCTGTTTCGCTCTTATTAGAATGCCGTCCCAGTGCTCACACTGCAGCCTCGTAAAACGTATTGAAGGCTATAGAATCTTCTTTGACACACACACACACACACACACACACACACACACACACACACACACACACACACACACACACACACACACACACACGACACAATAGCCTACTCAGTCACTATACAAACAAACAGAAAACAGAAATCAGATTTCGAGCAGAGCAACATAATGAAAAGCACAACAAAACAGGGCAGCGCAGCGACCCAGCAAATAATAAACATCACTCACCACTTTGCTGTTGACGTCAGCAACGCGTTGAACAACGTTAACAAAACTTCGCCAACCGGCTACATACATCCAAGAACAAATTAGAACGTTCGCCAACTGGCTATATTCCAACACAACCAATCGAGTTGTCCCCTGAGTTCTCCCTGCGCGCTGCGGTAATTACATCCAAATGTTTCTCTGACAGCTTGCGCTAAAGAGAAAACGAAACTTAAGGAAAAACGAAGGTTATCCTATAACCCTAGTTATATGAAGAAAAAAAAAGAAAAAAAACGGCGGTGCCCGGGCCCGGCCGAGCCCGAATTATTTATTAAAAAAAAAGCCCTACCCAGCCCGAACCCGCCGGGCCCCGTCGGGCCTGGGCAAGGTTGCAGTGCACTAATACACACACCCATACACCACCCATACACACTCACACACACACCCATACACACACCCATACACACACCCATACACACACCCATACACACACCCAAACACACACCCATACATACACCCATACACCACCCATACACACACCCATACACACACACCCATACACATATACCCATACACACACACCCATACACACACCCATACACAACCCATACACACCCATACACACACCCATACACCCACACACACCCATACACACACCCATACACACACCCACACACACCCATATACACACCCATACACCACCCATACACACACCCACACACACCCATACACACATCCATACACACACCCATACACACACACCCATACACCACCCACACACCCATACACACACCCATACACACACACCCATACACCAACCATACACACACCCATACACACACACAACCCATACACACACCCATACACACACACCCATACACACACCCATACACACCATACACCACCCATACACACACACCCATACACACACACCCATACACCACCCATACACACACACACACCCATACACACCCCCATACACACACCCACACACACCCATACACACACCCATACACACACACACCAGGGCTGTACCTAAACCGTGCTATAGGGGCGCAGCACAACTATGACAATGCGCCATCATAAATCAAATCAAATCAAATTTATTTATAAGGCCCGACAACACACGTTAATGTCCCCATGGGCCGTACAGGTGTTCTTTAAACAAGTCAAGAAGAAAACACAACAATAAGTCAAGAACAGAACAAGAACAAGGTTCAAAAAATTTAAGATAAATGCAAATAAATGAAAGAATGCAAGCACTCCCAGACATACCCCACGCGAAGGTAAGGAAAAACTCACTAAAACCTAACAATAGGGAAAAATGCTCCACAGGCAGTGTGGAGGAGAGAAACCTTAGAAGGGCCATTCAAGGGGGGATCTCCCTTCTTAGATGTCGGTGATAGTAGTGTTACAGACTAACTATGTAGTGAAACACAGATGAGTGCATGCAATAGCAACTGAACATTTTGAAAGATTAAAGATGGAGCTAATAGCGATAGCAACTGAACATTTTGAAAGATTGAAGATAGAGCTGATAGTGGATCTATTTGAGGCACAGGGGCGGCGCAAAGAGGGTCACGTCCTCCCCGTCTTAGTCACTGGACATTCAACACTCCGGTCATTGCTAAGGGACAGCCGGAGACAGGGAGATAGGGGGCGGCGCAGAGAGGGTCGCGAACTCCCCGACATCATCGCGGGACGTCCGGCACTCCGGTCTTTTTTTTTATATATTTTTGCACAAATCTTACATTAGTTTCCAACATTTAACGTACCATCATACAATTTTACGATTTGTCTTTTTCTTTTTTCTTTCTTATAAACATACAAAACAAACAGAAACATCCCCCCCCCCCACATTTACCCAAGCTACGTTCGATAAGACCCCAGAAAGAGCGTTTGCACAAAAGGTGAGACCTATACTCACCTATGTACCTTGGTTCTCCTCGCTTATCAAAGGAGTACATTAAACATGAGGTAGGTTGCCTAATACTTTGCCCCTATTATTTTATAAACACGAATGTAACATAGGGTTCACACTGTAAAATATGCTCAGTGTGATCAACTTAACAGAACTTATCAAAATGGTGGTGTTTCCCATCCAAAAACGTACATTTGTATATATCCTGGACATATACTGGTATATTGCAACTTCTATGTCATATAAACAATAGATATGATTCATTTCGCCCTTCTATATTATCTATCAGGGATAGTCCCTTTCCCACGCATGAAGTTTAGTTTTGCAGTGTGACCATCAAATTGTCTTATAGCGTCATTCAATCACATCCCTGTATTCTTTCTTTAAATAATATGTCACGGCTCTTAAGTCAACTGGAAAATAAATGTATTTTCCCATCCCAATCCCTTTATATATTATGCCGCGATTCCTTAATCAATACAAAAACTGAATGCGATTTTCCCATTGCCTCAGATAATCAGAGGTGGATTCTCAAATAATGAAATCTATTTTTTGCAGCGTATCATCCGTTATTCTAAGACGATGAGACTTATCTGTATTTGTAAGTGTCTTGTCCGTTACTTTAAATGTTCATCTCCGAGAGTCACCGTCTGTATCCCTGAAGTTTCTCCCGGTATCCGTGACGGCCACTGTCCTGTTGTGCGGGAGCAGCTTCAAGTACCTGGGGGTCCACATCTCAGAGGATCTGACATGGACAACACACATAGATTCAGTCATAAAGAAGGCGAAGCAGCGCCTCTACCACCTGAGACAGTTAAGGAATTCAGAGTATCGGGGAAGATACTCCAGTCCTTCTACTCCGGAGCTGTAGAGAGCATCTTGACTGGAAACATCACTGCCTGGTATGGAAACAGCACGGCACAGGACAAGAAGGCCCTACAGAGCAGGGCTCGAGACTAACGATGTCCCGTCGTCCCGGGGACGATCAAATATTGATTTGGGACGAACAGAAATCTTTGCTGGGACGCATCCGGGACGGAGAGGATTTTTTTTTCACAGGAAATGTCAATTGGACGACTGTCAGTGCGCGCATATATTGCTGTCAAATGGTTAATGTCTCGTGCTGACTAAGTTCACTGAAGTCTAAACGTAGCGTGATTTGCCAAATCCAATGACTATCTCCGCCTCCCAACGCAGCAATACGCTCATCCAGCATCAAGTTCCTACCCACCTCTCCTCCGGTACAGTACGCGCTGTGCACCGTACGATTGCAACGGTGCGGAACCTTTTTTTGCAGAACTTAAATCCCCACGTAATTTATCAACAACACTGCGGTCTGCTGTGAGCATTATAAAACAAACGTGTGTTTAACCGACCGTGAATTAAAGTGTCAATGCTGTTTGTCATTTTAACAGCAGATACTTTCTTAAATGCCATCCTCCCGACAGAGCAGTGTGACGGGGAGCTCTGATGGGTTCGATTGCTGGTGTTAGCATTAGCTGAAGAGCTAGTTTTATCTTAACGTTACCTTGGCTAAAGTTGGGACTATTCATAATCCAGCAATAATGGCTGCAGACCTGCAAGCAAAGTACAGCAAGTTGGCAAAGGAGTATTCCAACGTAAATCACATTTTCACCAGTAAAGTTAGTCTTTCCATCTGCAGCTACATGCTAGCTAACATAGCTCATGTTAGCGTCGTCACTGAACCACCTCGCGTACACAATTAATGACATGTTGCGGACAGCCATATCGGTGACAATGTTTAGCTTTTAGTGCCAAATGATAAGAGTCTGAGGCGGAGTCTCAAAAGAGAATGTTGAATATTTATTGTGCAAAAATCACAACAGATCCTCTCCAACGGAGCCTTGTAGCTGAGTAGGGTATATCTGCAGAGCCACTTGGTAACGAGTGCAACACCGTGTGTAACTGAGGGGTACAATTCCCTGACTGTATTGATAAGTATGGTATCATTAAACCACTACCGATTATGTACTTTAACTACTGGCCACACAGTACATGATATAGATATGATGAACACTTTCCCACCATGAAACCAAGTCCACACAAATGTATAAATCGAATATTTTATATAGCAAAGGGTATATACAACGTTCACTTAATGACATTTATGATTTGAATGCACTTGTAAGGCAAATGAGTATTCGTAGGCAAATCAACATTGAATGTCCAATCTCTGGTTACGCAGGAAGCAAGTATACAACCTGGTTCTTTAGGGAACTATAGCGATGGTACTTAAATGATTATAGCTGGATACACTAAAAGGGGGTCCCGCTGGTTGTAAGTCAGTAGGGGGGGGGGGGGTTAGGAGAGCCGCTGGCGATATCCCATCTGGCCAACGATTTCTTGGGAGAATTCAGAGTGCTGAACACGGTGCCCACAGAACCTTGGTCCACAGATGAATACAGCTGGGCCCTCTTGTAGACGGTAGCTGCCGGTCCACAACGAAGAGACGTGAGGCGACCTCACTCGGGGTAGAGCGCCGTCTCACCTGGACTCCTCTCGGGGGGTAGTTCCAACACTTACCAGTGTTGGCTGTTATCCATGGCATAATCAAAGCACCCAAAGCAAGTAGATAATCCAAGCCGTGTAGGGCTCGCCGTCGTCCGGGTAAGGTAATCCAATGTGCAGGTCCACTCGTCCTGGCCCAGAACTCCTCGGATGAAAGCACCACACGTGGTCTGCCCAGCCTGGTTAAGACTCTAGATAACGCGAGGAAACGATGGGGGTACTGCTCACTTTATAACTCTAACCGAACGATGCACCATACATAATAGACTATTATTAACTTAATAGAAATACGTCCCACTCGACGGTATAGTGCCAAACTATGACAATTCAACTATTAATCCACACGATGTCTCAATGCCATTCTGAGGCCAAGTTGACCATACTGCACCACACGTGTATCGTGGGTGAGGCTTCACGTCTGTTACTAGGTTGGAGGGTAAAGGACTAAGGGCGAAGGGACTAAAAGAAAGTTCTACTTTACTTGCGCCATATATATATGCGCTGTGAACAAATAGTACCATTCGTATTTCGGCAGACGTATTCCTACGCGGAACCGGGCTAGTAACGACATGTTCGTCGGCACGATTGAACTTGAACCAAGGGGCTTGGCTGCTGGCGCCAAGTTCTTGTCCAATGAGAGAATGAAACTATTATGGGCTGTTAGTAGACTAAAGGGATATTCAGTGTATATGTACAGGGAATATACAAGGGATATCAAACGATATACAAATACTATTAAATATATATCCATCAATAAATATATATATTCGGTTTAATCTGATCCTTCACAACAGCCGCCCCCTAATTAGTCCCACCTAATTAGCTAAGCAGAGACAGATTAACCGCACTGTCCACCACTCAAGGTCCGCTGTAAGGGTCAGTCAACTCACAAAGTCGTGGGGTCATGGTCGTCATCGATAGTGTCTGGGAGTCTGGGCAGTTCTATTAGCCTCGCCACGGGTCGTGTGTAAGTTCGCCCATGGACGAGCACCTCAGCTGCTCGGACCTTGCCATCGGCACCGGTGATCACCTTGCTTACGCGGCCAGCCGGCCACATAGCTCTGGGTAGTGACTGGTCGATAATCATGACGACTGTTCCTTCTGTCAAATTGTCTCTCTCTTTTACCCACTTCTGGCGGGTCTGTAGAGACGGTAGGTAGTGGAGTAGAAAGCTGTTCCAAAACGTGTCAGCTAGTACTTGACTGTACCTCCACATTCTTCGGCCGTTCGCTTCTTCAGGCCTGTACATTGTCTGGGGTAGCGCGGGGTCCAGCCGCCCCATCAAGAGTGTGTTGGGGGTGACTGGGTCGACATCTGCTACATCACTGGAGACGTAGCCGAGGGGCTTGGAGTTCAATACTCCCTCGATCTCCGTGAGGACTGTCATTAGGACTTCTTCCGCCACAGTCTGGGCCCCAAGCACGGCGTACAGGGCTGTCTTTATAGAACGTACTTCTCGTTCCCAGGTTCCACCGAAGTGGGGTGCGTTCGGGGGATTAAACTGGAAGTCAATCTGGGATGGAGCGAGGTGGGTCTTAAGTTCTGGGCCCATAGCTTGGAAGCTCTCTCTCAGCTCTCTTTCTCCACCTTTGAAGTTTATCCCGTGATCAGACAACAATGTAGACGGTTTTCCTTTCCGTGATGTGAATCTTCGGAAGGCCATAAGGAATGAGTCTGTGCTCATGGTTGGAAGGAGTTCGATATGTATCGCTCTGGTGGTCATGCATTTGAATACAATACCCCACCGCTTCTCGGTTCCTCTTCCTTTCTTTATATACAACGGGCCAAAACAGTCCATGCCTGTGGAGTGGAATGGCTTGTCGCCGAGTCGGAGGCGACAGGGGGGTAGGTCAGCCATCCGGGGTATGCTGGGCTGCGCGCGCCACTTTCGGCAGTCTAGACAGGTTCGCTGGAAGCGTCGCACTGCTTCTCTTCCTTGAAGTATCCAATAGCGACGTCTGATCTCCGCGAAGACTCTCTCGGCTCCTGCATGGTGCACATCCTCGTCATATTTCTTTATGATCAGCTCTGTGACCTTGCGTCGGCTGTTCAAGACTATCGGGTACTTAACGTCATCCGGTAGATTGGGGGCTCTCCGCAGACGACCACCCACTCTGATGAGATTATGGGCGTCACTCTCGGGTGCCAGGTGGAGCAGTCTGCTGTCTGATGGGACGGGCTTTCCTCCCTGTAGACAGTCTAGCTCATCGGGGAACGAGTCTCTCTGGGCTCGTTGTAGTAGAAGAAGTTCTGCTTCTTCGTAGTCAGCTGCTGAAATGTCAGCAGTGGGCTGAATCTCTGGGTGGTGCCACAGGAATGTCTTTAGCTGCGCACTCTGTAGGGTAATGCAATCATCTATGTTGGGGTCTGTGGAGGCGACTGTGCTCAGTCCACAGAACATAGGTTTCTTGTTCTCAGCCTCCTCTTTACTCGCTTCCCGTGGGGTGGGCGTAGGCCACTCTTCTTCCGGGAGCTTGAGGAACTCTGGTCCGTCACTGTAGATGTTGCGACGGGTGAGGTCATCTAGGGACATTCCCCGGGTGATGACGTCAGCTGGGTTGTGTTTGGTGTCCACATACCGCCAGCTCGCTGCTTCTGTTAACTCTTGAATCTCGGTGACTCTGACTCCCACGAAGACTTTGTATCTGCATGAATCAGACTTGATCCATGTGAGTACTGTCGTGGAATCTGACCACAAGATTGTTCTGTGCACCGGAATGGTGAGTTCACGTTGGATTAACGTGGCTAGATGCGCTCCTGCTAGGGCTGCGCAGAGCTCTAGACGCGGGATAGATTGTTGCTTTCGTGGGGCTATTCTTGAGCGAGCCAGGATGAAAGCAGTGTGTATCTCTCCTCCCTTCTCTTGGGCACGCAAGTAGGCCACCGATCCATAGGCTACTTCGGAGGCGTCGCTGAAGACGTGTAGATCCATCTTGCATGTCTCTGGCCTCACTGTGAGTGGGAAGTAGCTGCGGCGTATATTGACGCCTGGGAGTGAGCGGAGTTCCGTCTCCCACTCTCTCCATGTGGAGGCAAGGGGTGCGGGTATTGGGTCGTCCCAGCCCTGGTCCTTGTCCCATAGTGCTCGTACAATCATCTTTGCCCTGGTGGTGTAAGGTAGAATACATCCCAACGGGTCATATTGTCTGGCGAGTGTTCTGTACACACTCCGTCTGGTGGTCGGTATCGCCGTCGACCTTCCCTGCTCCGTGGTCAGGGGTTTGTGTCTATAGTGGAGCGAGTCTGTTTTGAAGCGCCAGACTAATCCTAGTGTCATTTCTTGGGCTTCTCCTGGGATGGTCGCCATCCAGGTCTCGCTGCTGGCAGCCTTGTCCGCGGGGGAGAGGCTGCGCAATACGTGCGGGTCGCTGCTGGCCCACTGCCTGAGATCAAAGCCGTCTTTGATCAGAGAGGCGCGGAGCAGCGCACGGCGTCGCCAGTCAATCTTCTTTATGTGTCCCGCTGTGATTGGCTTGTCCATCTCAGCGCGGTACACAGTCTCTTGAGCGGGGTCTTTGGCTAGGCGCCGCTCTGTGTTCAATAGATACCGCTCCGTAGCTTCTTTCGTGGCGTGAAAGGTGGGCATTCCCTCTCGCCTCAGGAGTGGAGTTGCGTATCTCATCACTCCGCTGACTGTGACTCTCTTTGTCCCTTGCTCGAGGAGGTTTATGGTGTAAATGTCTTCTTTAGAACGAATGTCTTTCTTTTCGTTCTTAAAGGGCATTGTCTCTAGTGTCCATAGCCTCTCGACATGCTGCAGGAGAGTGGTGTCTTCTTCTGTCACTCTGGAGTGGAGGCAGCTAGTGGCTGCTGTTCGGTTGAGAGATTTAGCGAGGGGGCCTTGTAGTGTCCATCCTAGGCGGGTCTCGACTGCTGCAGGACAGCCTCGGGGTCCTGTATGGACCCGGTCTATCGGGACTATGAGGTCTGCATGGTCGGAGCCTATCGGCAGGGTCGGGGTGGCGCCGTCTATGAGCGGGATAGGTAGTTGACGCAGGTGCACATATTTATCCATCAGCTTGGCGATGGGGTAGGTGTACTGCGATAGTCCTATTTCTTGGCTGGTGAAAGCATTTGTAATCCTATACCGTCGCTCTGGCTGCCCGCTTGCTGCGATAGTGAAGGAGACATTCTCGCCTTTTATCGTCTTTAAATCTCTTCTTATTGTCCGAATCGTCATTTGGTTCTCGCTCCCCCGCAGTCCCAGCTGGGCCGCAGCGGACGCGAGCAGAAGGGTCTTCTCTGACCCGTCATCAAGGACGGCGTAAGTGTCCATGACTTTATCTTGGTAGCTCAATGTTACACGGACTACCTTTAAGAGCACTTGGGCGCCGCTGCTGCTGGCGGGGTCAATGTACATGACACTTGCCTTGGTGCTGCTCGATGGTGCAGGTGCAGGCTTTCTTCTGTTACTGTCGTGTAGGACATCTAGGTGGGCTCCGTCACACCGACTGCACCTCTTCTTTAGGCGGCACTCGGCTGCCATGTGACTGCGCGCACATCGGTAACAGCGCCTGTTGGACTTTATCCATTGACTCACTTCTTCTGCATTCATCTTTGTGAACAGGTCACATTGTGACAGCCAGTGTTCCTTCTCGCAGTACGGGCACACCATCTTCCACTTCTCTTTTCTCGAGGGGGTACTGTGGTTCTTACTGCTCGGTACTGATTCTGATTGGTGCATGACAGTCACCGATCTTCTTCCATCGTTTATTCTCCTGGGTCCCTCTCTGGAGCTTGGTGTGCTCCGCACGAACATATCCAGTCGTAAGCTGCTGACTTCTCTCGCCAGGAAGTCGGCTAGATCGAGGAGGGATGGTTCGGGACCGTTAGGATCACGGTGGTCTCTCTGCCGCCTAAAGCGCTCTTGTCTGGCGGGTGGCAGCTTCTCTAAAATCCTCTCGACGTTAGAGTTGGCGTATAGCTCGTGCATACCCTTTTCTCGTTGCGCTCCCAGCATCCCTACCAGGGACTGCACTTTTATAGACAGGTCGTCTAATGAGCGATTGTCTGTTGCTGGGGGTAGGCGGTCAATATGCCTTATCTCTTGGATTACGTAATCCCATATACGTCCATATCTCTGGTCCAGCGCTGCTAGAGCCGCGGTGTATGGGGTCGTAGAGGTGGCATAGGCTAGCGCTATATTGTGCGCTCGCGGTACTTTCAGGTGCTTCAGTAATATTGCATACTTGTGGCGTTCATCAGCGACATCCACCATCATTGTCTCTAAGCACATCCGGAGCTCCGTGTACTGTGCTCGATTCTCATAGGTGAAGTCTGGAAACGTCGGTGTGGCAATGTATGACGCCGTGGATGGCTGATACATCGGCGAGCGTTGGGGGAGAGGCCTCCTAGGCGAGTCTCCTCTTGCGCCTCTCTGTGGGCTGGTACCGGCAGGGTACCATGGCCCGCTGGTCCAGGTGCTATTCCTCGGGGCTGGTCGTGCGTCATGCTCACCCGTGAATAGAGTCGGGGGTCTGTAGCGCAGCGCCGTGGGGGTATAGCCTGGGCTGTACTGGACCTCCTGGTCCGGTGGAGTACTGTGCTGTCGTCGGGCTTGGTTCTCCTCCTCTCCCTCTTCTTCTTCTATCAGGTCCTCTAGATCCTGTAGTCGTTTATTTAGCTTCTCCGCAGTGTATGCCGCTCCTTCCTTGTAGCTGGGTCTCGCTTGGACCGGTCGGGGGAGGGGGTCTGCGGGGGGTATAGGCTTGGTCTGTTGGTCAAGTTCAGGGTCGCTTGCTCGGTTAGGAGACGCTGCCCTTGACTGTTGTCTCGACGAGTTCCTTGAACCCCTGGCGGAGGGAGAGGGTGTTGCCTTGAGGATCAGCTGCTCCATTAGTTGCGCTTGTAGCTTGTCGCGCTCGGCTTGTAGTCTGTCGCGCTCGGTTTCGCGCTGGATGAAAGCGAGGTCGCGCTCTGTTTCGCGCTGGATGAGAGCGAGGTCGCGCTCTGTTTCTCTTTGGGCACCGGCAGCGGCACGCTGGGTGTCTGCTCGGTCTCTTGCCATATTCTCTTCCGTCTGAAGGCGTCTCATCTCCAGGCGTATGCGCTCTTCTTCGCTCCGTTGCTGTGTCTGGAGTCGATCGCGTTCACCCTGAAGTCGATCGCGTTCACCCTGGAGTCGATCGCGTTCGGTAGAGGCTGTCAGGCTGACGAGGAACGCCTGTGATAGCATCCTCTCTGCTTCGCTGGGGGAAGACGGTTGTAGAGGTGAGCCGCTCCTGGCGGTACTCGTTGGGGAGTCCCGGAGCTCTATTTCCTCGGCGCTCTCCTCCTCTTCTTCCGTGCAGAGTTCTCTCTCTGTAGGGTTGTCTTCCTCCCGGGGCTGGTCGGGGACTACTTCTTCGGTATTGGCGGGGGGTAAAGGCATGTCAGCTCCCTCCTGGTCCCCACCGTGAGCTTGGTCAGTTACATTAGAACCCACTAGGGCCTCTGTGGTCGGGGTAACCTGGTTGTTAAGGTCAGACATAATTTTACTTTCTACTTTTACCGCGTTTACCGTTTGTCGAAGGCTAGGTAGTTGACTGACAGCGTAATCCTCTAAGTACTGAGGTGTCTGTCGTCTGCGCCGCGGGCGTTCTACGTTAGGAGGACCGTTTCGTGGAGTGTTCATCATAGGCCATTTCAATATTAATAACACTATATTAATATTACACTAGTTACCCTCCGGCTCGAAGGACCAATTGTAACTGAGGGGTACAATTCCCTGACTGTATTGATAAGTATGGTATCATTAAACCACTACCGATTATGTACTTTAACTACTGGCCACACAGTACATGATATAGATATGATGAACACTTTCCCACCATGAAACCAAGTCCACACAAATGTATAAATCGAATATTTTATATAGCAAAGGGTATATACAACGTTCACTTAATGACATTTATGATTTGAATGCACTTGTAAGGCAAATGAGTATTCGTAGGCAAATCAACATTGAATGTCCAATCTCTGGTTACGCAGGAAGCAAGTATACAACCTGGTTCTTTAGGGAACTATAGCGATGGTACTTAAATGATTATAGCTGGATACACTAAAAGGGGGTCCCGCTGGTTGTAAGTCAGTAGGGGGGGGGGGGGTTAGGAGAGCCGCTGGCGATATCCCATCTGGCCAACGATTTCTTGGGAGAATTCAGAGTGCTGAACACGGTGCCCACAGAACCTTGGTCCACAGATGAATACAGCTGGGCCCTCTTGTAGACGGTAGCTGCCGGTCCACAACGAAGAGACGTGAGGCGACCTCACTCGGGGTAGAGCGCTGTCTCACCTGGACTCCTCTCGGGGGGTAGTTCCAACACTTACCAGTGTTGGCTGTTATCCATGGCATAATCAAAGCACCCAAAGCAAGTAGATAATCCAAGCCGTGTAGGGCTCGCCGTTGTCCGGGTAAGGTAATCCAATGTGCAGGTCCACTCGTCCTGGCCCAGAACTCCTCGGATGAAAGCACCACACGTGGTCTGCCCAGCCTGGTTAAGACTCTAGATAACGCGAGGAAACGATGGGGGTACTGCTCACTTTATAACTCTAACCGAACGATGCACCATACATAATAGACTATTATTAACTTAATAGAAATACGTCCCACTCGACGGTATAGTGCCAAACTATGACAATTCAACTATTAATCCACACGATGTCTCAATGCCATTCTGAGGCCAAGTTGACCATACTGCACCACACGTGTATCGTGGGTGAGGCTTCACGTCTGTTACTAGGTTGGAGGGTAAAGGACTAAGGGCGAAGGGACTAAAAGAAAGTTCTACTTTACTTGCGCCATATATATATGCGCTGTGAACAAATAGTACCATTCGTATTTCGGCAGACGTATTCCTACGCGGAACCGGGCTAGTAACGACATGTTCGTCGGCACGATTGAACTTGAACCAAGGGGCTTGGCTGCTGGCGCCAAGTTCTTGTCCAATGAGAGAATGAAACTATTATGGGCTGTTAGTAGACTAAAGGGATATTCAGTGTATATGTACAGGGAATATACAAGGGATATCAAACGATATACAAATACTATTAAATATATATATATTCGGTTTAATCTGATCCTTCACAACACCGTGTAATGTCCGTGTGGATCGTTGGAGTAGGGTATATCTGCAGTGCTGCAGCCCCATACTCAGTGTATAGATTTGTATTAGTATCATAATCAATCACCTGTTGTTGAATAAATACCATTACTTTCTAGTTATTACTAAAAAAAACAGTATATATAAAACAGTAGCTGTATAAAAAAAAATTAAAAAAAGTATAATTTATATAATTTAATTAAAAAAAATAAAAAAAATAAATGTATGCACTGGTATTTTTGGGACGGTTACATTCACTTTGGGACGGTTAAAATTGTATTTCGGGACGGTTCTGGGACGGTGGTGAAAAAAGTTAGTCTGGAGCCCTGCTACAGAGAGTGGTGCGCTCAGCTGAGCGTACTACAGGTATTGCACTACCACCCCTGCAGGTCTTATATAACAAGAGGTGCAAATCCAGAGCCTGCAGAATAATGAAAGACCCTCACCACCCCAACAACAGCCTGTTCAAGCTGCTGCGGTCAGGCAAACGCCTGCGAACATCAGCAACTAGGACAGAGAGACTTCGGCTCAGCTTCTTCCCCCAGGCCATCAGAGTCTTGAACACTGAACTCTCCACATACAAGCACACATGAGCACACACACAACACACACACTGTATACGCTCACACACTGGCAGTCACTTTAACATGAACACACACACACACATGCTGCACACGCTCACACTCATGGTCACTTTACACAATGAAAGGTCACTAGCATAAGGACACATAGTAACTGTAGATTGTATAGTATAGCATTGTATAGTAGTGTACATAAGACCCAGTGCCTCATCCATAGCTAACAGTGTATTGCACTATCGCAGGACCTAGCATGTCTTACCATGCTTTTTGTTAACTGTATGTACATATACCTGATATGTCTTATCTTATTATTTGTATTATTGCACAAATGTCTTATTCTCATCCTATTGGATTCTTATTATTGTACTATTGCACAATCGCTGCGGGCAAGACCCCCCGCATTTCACTGTATACTTGTATGCCGTGACAAATAAAACTCTTGACTTGACTTGACTAATAGCTTCTTAGTACCGTTGCTGCATCAAGCTCATTTTCATTTTCTGCAATTCTCCCCTCCGCCTCATCGAGTCTGTTGTTCATTTTGTTCATTTCACTTTAAATTTCACGAAACTGCCGCTCGTGGTCTTTTCTGAATTCCTTGAGCTCTTTGTAAATGTTCAGCAGCGTGGCTTCACGTTCAGGTTCATCATCGCAATTTTTTTCTCCTGTTGCGTTGTCATTCTCTGCCATTCTGTCGTCTGTTTCAGTTGTAATCGTGTTTGCCCTACGTCTTGTGATAGCCCCTTCTTTCATTACTTTTTAGTAAATACCCTGGCGTTGTCAATATCAATTTTCCGGGGCTATATTATTTAGCTATCGGGGAGCTCGAGAATTAGACTGCCATGTCTTCTGCGGTCAAATCGGAAGTCCAGAAGACTTACATTTGTAAGTCTTTAAAAAATTTAATAATGATAATAACTAGACAATTCCGCGCGGGGGAAATTGTGAAAGTGTGCGTGACGCCTGTGCACCGCCGGCCAACGGGAGAGGGTCTCTCACGAGTCTCTATGACAAACGGTTCAAAGGATACAAAAAGGGGGCACGGCCTAAGGATCGGGGGAGTGGTCAACATAGACCATTTGAAACTTTTCGGACTTTTCCGAGTTTTAGAAATTTTTCAGACTTTTCAGAGTTTTAGAAATGTTTCGGACTGTTCCAAGTTTTGGAGATTTTTCGGACTTTTCCGAGTTTTCTAAATTGTTTGGACTTTTCCGAGTTTTTGAAATTCTTCTGACTTTTCCGAGTTTTTGAAATGTATCAGACTTTTCCGAGTTTTTGAAATTTTTCGGATTTCTCCGAGTTTTTAAAAATGTTCTGACTTTTCCGAGTTTTTGAAATTGTTTGGGACTAAGGGGGTGTGGCCTAAGGGGGCGTGGTCTAATGATCGGGGGAGTGGTCAACATCGACCAATGAAAGAGGATATCCCTACCGAGTACAATGGAACAACCCGCAAGTCTCTACGACAAACGGTTCAAGAGATACACTGAGGGGGTGTGGTCTAAGGGGGCGTGGTCAACATCGACCAATGAAAGGTGGTCAACATCGACCAATGAAAGAGGATATCCCTACTGAGTACAATGACACAACCCGCAAGACAGAGGGCGCTGTCAAGCAATTCAGTACTGCTATGAAGGGTTAAGTCGATGAGGTCATTGGCAGGGCAGCTGAGCCATGAGCCTCACAGCTGTTAGGCTGAACCAATCATGAGCCATGAGCCACACAGGTGATGCAATCACCTATGACTTTGCATTTTCACTTTGAATGTATTCCAATGGAGGCAGATGCATGACTGCATTGTCACGTTGATTAAAAGAAAACTATACGAGATGAAGCGTTGTGACGCGCACGTGAGCACTTCAACAAGTAGGCGAAGGGTTGTGTGTGATATTGTGGCATTCCTTCGACAATTGTGGCCTAGGTGGCGATCGGAACAGAAGGGGAAAAAAGCTAAAAAATCATCGGATTCCTAGAGTGGGATTACATTGCTGTCTATGGGGAGGAGAACCTTCAAACAAATGGTCATCAGTTGAGATAGAAATGTCCAATTCCATTTATTTTTCTTTTGTGAGCGAGCTGACAGCCGTGTCATCGTTTTGATGTGTTTGTTTTTTTGCAATGCATTTCCAATGGGACCCGTTTAAAGTCGATTCGTAGCCAAACGGTGCGGTGAAACTTTCCGAGTTCGAATAGCGATGTTGCCATAGGCAAGCCGGTCGTTTTGATACCTTTCACATGTATGGGGCGCGAACGCTCTGGCAGGAGTTGTGTTTGCAAAATCGGTGGAATAATAATAAAAATAAAGAATAGTATAGATTACTATAGATTACTATACTATAGTTTGCTATTTTATTGAAATGAATAAGTTACAGGAAATTACAGCAAATTACTTTCTCAGCCCAGACCACCCCCTAGTTGAGACTCAGGACCATCTTGTTTGAAAACGCTGGGGAAAGCCCTGCACACACACACACAAACACACACACACACACACACACACACACACACACACACACACACACACACACACACACACACACACACACACACACACACACACACACACACACACACACACACACACACATGGATGACACTTTCTGCAGCAGTAATCCAGGATGTATTCCACAGGTGCCCTGTAGGCTTACAGCTGTGTCAATGGGGGTGTTTGTCACTTGAGTGGCCTCTGTTTGAGGGGATTTGGGATTCTGGGATAGATCTCCTCCTGGGGCTATGTGTGACACAACAGCACGCTGGCTCCTCCCCCTGGCTCCTCCCATGGCTCCTCCCCCTGGCTCCTTCCCCTGGCTCCTTCCCCTGGCTCCTCGCCCTGGTATTGTCATGCCAGGGACGGTCAATAAAGATTTCTCACGTTGATCTGTAGCGTCTACAGCAGACACAGCTGGAAGCGCTTTGGGTGACACACACTGCAGTCAGGGTGACTTTGTGATGTCCAACAGCTCATAATACTACATAATACTATTCAAACCCTGTTCATCTGGAAATATGGCTGTTTTTTGGTTATTCTGTCTGAATATACCTGCATATAATCCTTCTATATACCTACTTATACACCTGTACATTGTATACTACTATTGTACTTTACTGTTACATCACCTGTACATTGTATATTACTATTGTACTTTACTGTTACATTTGCACTCATTTTCCAAACTTATTTTTGTTGTACTGTACTTGCTGTATAATGACACAGAACCTAGCCTACACTAGCTGTGTAACAGAACCTAGCCTACACACTAGCTGTGTAACACAGAACCTAGCCTACACACTAGCTGTGTAACATAACCTAGCCTACACACTAGCTGTGTAACAGAACCTAGCCTACACACTAGCTGTGTAACACAGAACCTAACCTACACACTAGCTGTGTAACACAGAACCTAGCCTACACACTAGCTGTGTAACAGAACCTAGCCTACACACTAGCTGTGTAACACAGAACCTAACCTACACACTAGCTGTGTAACACAGAACCTAGCCTACACACTAGCTGTGTAACAGAACCTAACCTACACACTAGCTGTGTAACACAGAACCTAACCTACACACTAGCTGTGTAACAGAACCTAGCCTACACACTAGCTGTGTAACAGAACCTAGACTACACACTAGCTGTGTAACACAGAACCTAACCTACACACTAGCTGTGTAACAGAACCTAGCCTACACACTAGCTGTGTAACAGAACCTAGTCTACACACTAGCTGTGTAACAGAACCTAACCTACACACTAGCTGTGTAACAGAACCTAGCCTACACACTAGCTGTGTAACAGAACCTAGCCTACACACTAGCTGTGTAACAGAACCTAACCTACACATTAGCTGTGTAACAGAACCTAACCTACACACTAGCTGTGTAACAGAACCTAACCTACACACTAGCTGTGTAACAGAACCTAGCCTACACACTAGCTGTGTAACAGAACCTAGCCTACACACTAGCTGTGTAACAGAACCTAGCCTACACACTAGCTGTGTAACACAGAACCTAGCCTACACACTAGCTGTGTAACAGAACCTAACCTACACACTAGCTGTGTAATAGAACCTAGCCTACACACTAGCTGTGTAACACAGAACCTAGTCTACACACTAGCTGTGTAACACAGAACCTAGCCTACACACTAGCTGTGTAACACAGAACCTAGCCTACACACTAGCTGTGTAACAGAACCTAGCCTACACACTAGCTGTGTAACAGAACCTAACCTACACACTAGCTGTGTAACACAGAACCTAGCCTACACACTAGCTGTGTAACAGAACCTAGCCTACACACTAGCTGTCTAACAGAACCTAGCTTACACACTAGCTGTGTAACAGAACCTAGCCTACACACTAGCTGTGTAACACAGAACCTAGCCTACACACTAGCTGTCTAACAGAACCTAGCTTACACACTAGCTGTCTAACAGAACCTAGCCTACACACTAGCTGTCTAACATAACCTAGCCTACACACTAGCTGTCTAACAGAACCTAGCCTAGTTCAAGTTCAAGTTCAAGTTCTTTAATAGTTGTCATACAGAAGTACAGAATACTTTCATACAAAATGCTTCTTACTGTTACGCTCCAGAGACTGTGCTAGACAAGATAGTATCAAATAACATAATAGCATAATATAGCATGAATTTAGAAGAAGAAAATGAGGTCACAGTGTTCGGTATAGACATATGTACAATGTTCTGAGTTACCATATAATATACAATACACAATACTATGCAGTGTACTAATGTACAGTACTATCTAGTGCAAAGCAGAAATGGGATGAGGTACAATTTTAGGTACAATTTACAGTAAGGTGTACGAGTTGTAGTGCAATCCTTCATCCATAAATATAAAGTGTGGGGAGTGGGTGCTACAGTGTGTTTGTTTAAAGTGGGTGTGTGCTATAAGTGTGTGGAGTGGGTGCTACAGTGTGTTTGTTTAAAGTGAGTGTGTGCGTGTGGATGTGTGTGCTATGTGCGTTTGGTGGTTGTTGTTGTGTAGTGTTCATTCATTGTTCGTTTAGCAGCCTGATGGCCTGGGGATAGAAGCTTCTTCTGAGTCTTTCTGTGCTCGCCTTGAGACTCCTGTATCGCTTGCCTGACCGCAGCAGTTCAAAGAGGCAGTTGTTCGGGTGACTGGAGTCTTTAATGATTATCTTAGCCTTGCCCTTGCAACGCTTGTAGTAAATGTTCTGGAGGGTGGGGAGCCCCCCTCCAATTGTGCGTTCGGCTGAACGTGTCACTCTTTGTAGTCTGCTTTGGTCTTGTGCAGTGCTATTCC
>NC_140167.1:170156565-170180069 GCF_963971535.1 Notolepis coatsorum
CATGATGGAATTCAAGTTCATGTATTGAAAGGCAGGCTACATCATACATGCAGTGAGATTCATTGCTACCCAATACTGACATCAAAATAGATTGTAGTATGCCTCTAGAAATCATATGCAGCAGGTAGAAAATTGACGGGAGATCCATCGCGATTTGGAATAAAATTGAGGAGAACTTTAATCCCTGGGTATTAATCAAACAACACAGGAAAAGGCAGTCATATTCCAGCGCGGTATTTATTAGTGTTTGCGCTGCCCAGGCAGCAATGGTTAATAGATATCATATCCGACATCACCGTAAGTGTACACGTCTGTC
Source organism: Notolepis coatsorum (assembly GCF_963971535.1). Classification (NCBI taxonomy): domain Eukaryota; kingdom Metazoa; phylum Chordata; class Actinopteri; order Aulopiformes; family Paralepididae; genus Notolepis; species Notolepis coatsorum. Next base: position 170,156,882 of record NC_140167.1, read on the forward strand.
AGCCTGTCTCATGACACGCTTCCCTCTGCTTAGTCCATTTTTCCACATTTCATGGGTGTATTCCATTACCGTATATGGTTAATCGGGGCGTTTCTGGTATGCAAATACATGAAAGCGTGCACGAGCCGCGGCGCAGAGCCAAGGTGGGATTCATCATGACAGGTGTGCGTAGAGCCTGCATACGCACGTGTGATGAATCCCGACTTCCCTGTGCGTACACTAGTTCTACATTCCGTGCTTACGTGTGGAAATAGAACATGTTCTACGCACACATTGATGAATGAGGGCCATGGTTCCCAAAGAGAGGCTTGGAGGGAGGCTTGCAGTTACACTATTAATCAGGTTTTAATCTGTTTTGGACATCATCCATACATGCATTGAATTGATTAACCTTTGGTTTATACCAGTGACACCTCATGTTCATCATCAGATAACAGTGCTTGAAAAGATAAATGCATTTTCTCAAATTTATTCATCAAAAACGTCAAAGGCTCATTCAATTTCACGTCATCAAATCCATCAAACAGCGCATCTCCTCATATATTTTAAACCCAGTTACAATATCACAATAACACGTGACTGTCACAGTGACAGTGATACAATTAAACAATCCACAGATTCAGATTCCTCATAATTCTTATCCACAATCCACGCATAGACGCTTCAATGTATGCTTGAAATACACAGCGAAGAATATTAAACTAATCAGAGCCAAACGCCCGATTTCATTCATTAAAAATATCCCCACGGGATTCACATTTGCAATGCGCCGTTATTAAAATAACCACATGCAGTGTATCGTGACTCCGAGCGCCGTATCCGTATAAATATGATGTACATTATTTCGGACAAAGTAAATCTATAGGCTGAATGTGATTTATTATCAGCATCTTAGGTATATTATTTTACACTTCAAAAGCCCCCTCTAGAAGAACGAAGCACAAAAACATAATTCAGAATGGTATAATGGGATCTAGACTGTGAGAATTATTTCAGGAAGCGAGCTGCATTTCTTTGCGAGGGTGTGGCCATGCAGGTTATCCAGCTAACTGAACTAAACTCTGCCCTCGACCAGGTTCAAACTTTCTGATCTGTTGCCATAGCGACTTAGACAATCCGTCGTCGGGGAACAGAAATGTCTGGCTTAACCCTTGTGGCTTCCTAAGGATTTTGACACTCACTGGGCTTAAGAGATGAAATGATACATCATGTTTAAAGCCATATAATTTTAACTGTTTACTATTTAAAAAAAAAAAATCCCCATGATTAACATTAATAGCCCAATCTCAAGATATCTGTAACAAATTACAAATATTTCCGAATTTTAACCACTTATATTTGTGTTCGTTTGATACAAAGTCTGTTTTTATTGAAAAAATTCATATTCATATCCATATTCATCATATTTCTATAAATTTTAGACACCATATTACAGCGTGTGAAAAATAAGCACCGGTTAGTACTAATCTATTACTAAAAGGTATGTATTGTTTTTTTTTAATGCCTGGTGTAATTATTCTGTTTATTTATCGATATATGATGTGAAAATTAGAGATTAGAGATAAAAAAAAAAAATATTTAGACTTGCGGTTTTATGGCGGTTTTATTGCGGTTTTATTAACATGGAAGTGGATGGGATGAAAAGTGACGCTAGGGATATGGGAGGTACCCTATATGACAAACTTTTTTTTAGAGCGTTTCAAATCATAATCTTTTGACATAATGAAAATATATGTAAAATGAAGATATGGCCCCAATTTCATGAAATAATAATAAACACAGACACCGCTGTGCTCACACACAAAGTCAAGAAAGTAGAAAAATAGTAGAAATCATGACCAGGAAGCCACAAGGGTTAAGTCAAGCTATGCTGAAAATTATCCGGCTAACTCAGTTAGCCAGGTACGAGGAACAGGGCCCAGCTCATCTGAGGGTTCTCTCCACCACAGCGCCTGTGGTGTTTTCTTCCCCCTATTGCCAGGTGTTAGGGAGTCGTTCCTTAGGCCTAACAAACTAAATTGTTTGGTTCCTGTTGGTTGTCAGTTAAGGCCATGGGTAGGTAGGGAATTTATTTAATAAAATTTAAAAAAATGTCCCACTGCGACTATGGATAGGGAATTTCTTTATTTAATTAAAATGTTCACGACAACATGGATGCATGTACTCTGCCAGCATGTTTAATATCCATAATACTAAAGGTTAAAATACAAAGACACTGTACTACAAAAGTACAATGTACAAAGGTAGTAGTATTAAAAATGCCACCCCTAAATACTACTCACTAAATATCCTGACGTCAGAGAGCTGTGCAAATATTGTGAAATACTTGCTTTTTATATATTCTGATTATTGACATGGACTGCACTTTTTGACTAAGATTTAACTAAACGTTATTGTAAAAAAGAGAAGAAAAAGATGTTGTACTTTTTTTTGTTTTTTGTTTTTTTACTCATCAAATTATTTAGAACGGCAGGGTTGGTTGGCAACCGGAACCAAACCTTTTTTTTGTTAGGCCTTATCTTCATTGGGGAACGTCCAGGGGTGTTGCGAAATTATGGTGTTTTTTTGTTCTGGATCTATTGTGATGTTTCTTCTTGATCTGTGAAGCCCATGGGGGCAATTTGTTTGGATTTCGGGCTATACAAATACATTTGATTTGATTTTGAAGTTCTGCACAAATAATCTGTATAGTCAAAGTCATGTCTCCAAGAGGAGTTAATAACAATCTGCAATTCTGCATAGTCAAAGTCATGCCTCCAAGATGAGTTAATAACAATCTGTATAGTCAAAGTCACGCCTCCAAGAGGAGTTAATAACAATCAGTATAGTCAAAGTCACGCCTCCAAGAGGAGTTAATAACAATCAGTATAGTCAAAGTCACGCCTCCAAGAGGAGTTAATAACAATCTGTATAGTCAAAGTCATGTCTCCAAGAGGAGTTAATAACAATCTGCATAGTCAAAGTCACGCCTCCAAGAGGAGTTAATAACAATCTGTATAGTCAAAGTCATGCCTCCAAGAGGAGATAAAAGACGTTTCTGAGTCGTGGGGATCTTTAACAAAGAGAGAGTCCCTAAAGGCGGCTGGGACGCGCAGCGGACATTGCGCTCGTCACCAACGCAAGAGACACCGGGTTAGAATCCAGCTGTCCGTGTTGCCTCCGGCTTGGGCCGGCCGTCATACTAACTCAATTGGCAGAGTTAGCGGGTGGGAAGTCGAAGGGTGGTAGTCTGGTCGTTGTGAACAGCGACTCCTACAGGTCGGTTGGGGCGCCTGCACAGCAAAGTCAGGAAAATGGCGCGGGCGGTGTGAGCCTCCTACACGTTACTCCTCGCCAAATGAGAGTCCGCGCTGGCAGGTGAAAAGATGTGACAGGCTGCCTCCACATGTATCGGAGGGGACATGTGATGCAAGGCTTCTATCCTCCCTACAACCGGCCAGTGGGGGGCATATGCGAGCAACGATCAGGACAGGGGAGGGAGAATTGGCACGAGAGGTCAATTGGGAAGGGGGAGAAAAATCACAGAAAAAGGAGGAGAAAAAAAAAAGAGAGTCCCTCCCCCCAATGGTATAATTCTCACACTGAACATGTGTTGCGGAACATAAAATAGATTAGAGAAGGTTTTGGGACAAGGGCTTCCCAGAGCTCCAATCAGCAGGTCTCACACAGCTGGGAATTTCAGTAATTTCCTCCTAGCCTTTCCTCAGAAAAGCATTTGCTTGTTCACCATCCGAACACAATAGGTCTTTCTTGTTTGTGTGTTTTTCCTGGAATACAATAGTCCGCCTCTCCCTTGATTCATTGGAAGTTGATTGACCCGAGTAACTGGTCACCTGAACTCGGTCACTGCGGTAACGGATTATTATGGGGTGTTATCTGATCTATAATGATGAATTCCTCTCCTCTCCTGTCCAGGTTACTATCGAGAGGGAGAGTGGCCTGGATGTCAGCGCCCCAAAACACGGCAAGATTGACGCCCTTAACGACCCTCACGTAGGGGGCAACCAGTGGGCTGGAGGCACCGGTAGGTGGTGGGTTTGTGGATGTAATGTTGTATATGTATATGGGGGAAATAAATGTATATTCATATTATAATATTAGTTTTTATTATGTTATTATACTTTTTTTTTTTTATTATAAATACTAGTTTCATTTCAGTTACATGAATCTGACTGATATGATTCAAAATAATTGTATTTGTACTTATTGTACTTATTTTATGTCTATTCTTATGTCTGCACGTTTACGTTGCACTACTTTTATTGTATTTTATACCTATTCTTATGTCTGCAATTTATGCATAGTTTTTTATTCTGTCAGCTATATGCTGATTTTCCGCTTATGTTCATTTTATACTAATTGCTGTGGGGCACTCTGTACTGTGGTCCATGTATGAAAACTGTGCTATATAGATAGAGTTATTCATATTTATTATTATTATATTGTAAAAAAAAATATGCATTGAAATGTCTGTAAGTCTCGACGACATTTAAAATGAGGGTGACCTCAATTGTCCTTGTCGAGAATAAATAAAGGTTGAATGACATGGAACCACGTGATCTGGTGAACTGAATGTATTGGCTCTTTCTCCCCGCAGGCGGCAGAGACACGGCGGGGCTTGGGGGCCGCGGGGGACCCTACCGCCTGGACGCCGGCCACAAGGTCTACCAGGTGTCCCAGGCCGAGAAGGACGCTGTGCCAGAGCACGTCCTGAAGGCAGCCCGCGAGATGGGAGAGAAGGCCTTCAAAGAGAGGTAGGTCTGAACGCAGCCCACGAGATGGGAGAGAAGGCCTTCAAAGAGAGGTAGATCTGTGCTACGAGGGCATAGCATATTGCCCCTAAAAATAGCCTGTGCTAGTAGAAAAAAATATTTGGGGGCACCCTTGCTAGTACTGATTTCAACCCTTTCATTCGTATTTCACTCCTTTTTTTTGAGGAATTTAAACGTTGCGAACTAATCTTGTTGGCTCTTTTCTATATCTCTTCTCCCTCGGTCTCTCTCCGTCTGCCCGAGGAGCGGGGCTGTTACTTACACACTCGCGCGACTGACACTCACACATGCACATACGGGTACTTGAGAGGTGCTGTCCGTGCTGAAGCAGAGCAGAGCTCATCATAGCGGAGAGAACGAAACGTTCGAAAAAAGCATGCATAGCGCGACCTGTGTAACATTAAGTTACACTGCTATCTCCTATCTTAACGTTAGCAAGCTAAGCATGCATAGCGCGACGTATGTAACATTAAGTTACACTGCTATCGTTAGCAAGCTAAGCATGCATAGCGTGACCCGTGTACCGTTAAGTAACTTGTGTTCCGCAGGGAAAGACCGGTCATCACTGCATACAACTTGGTTTAATCCAAATATCCATTTAGAAACTTTGTATTATGAAATAATTCTGGGGTGTCTGACTATTTCCCTATGCCTTGTTTGGTCCGAGTTCAGCTGACACTGTTGACACGCCCACTAGTACACAAAGCGTGCACTCACTCACACACACACACACACACACACACACACACACACACACACACACACACACACACACACACACACACACACACACACACACACTGCTCCGGTCATGCATCCACTCAACTCATGGAAAATATATCATCAGGCTATTGTTCTAAAAGTATCTCTACTAATAAAATGGAGTATTGAACCGTTTTTAATAGCTGGGTATTGGGTGGGACATTCTGATTTAAGAACTTTCTAAATAAAATAGAAAGTCCCAAAATAGTTTTTTTAAACATACATATATACAGACAATAACACATGACAGAAATAAAAAAGACACCCCCTAATTATAATTCAACTTGACATTCCCGCAGACATATTACAATAATATAAACAATTATTGTTAAATAAATTATAAGAAATCACGGAAATACCAACACAAAATAAAAAATAAATAAATATAATATACCTTTGTCCGTTTTTTTTTTTTTTTTTTTTTTTTTCCTCCCCTATCCCTTACCTTTCTTGTTTCCTTTTTTCCTTTTTCCCTTTCCTATCCCTTACCTTTCTTGTTTCCTATCTCTCTCCTTTAGATTCTCAAAATTTTCAGGAAATGTATAAATGATGTCCATGTCCTTTCAAATTGTTCTGTTTTTCCCTTCTGTATGTATGTTATATAGTCGTACTGGCGAATCGCGTCTTGCTCTTCGCCATCGAGATGTACCTCATCTCCAGTACCTACTGTACTTCATTAACGAAAACAAATGCACCCAGCATCTGACCAGGCCCCGCCCCAGTGCCGTACTATAAGGCACCAGGTGTGGTCACCACTCGCCCTTCCTCTATTTCGTTTCCATCATGGCGGATGCTTGCACCCTGTGAACTAGCGTTATGAAAAGTATAGAGAAATTGCGCAATGTTGAGTATTCGCCGGAGATTTGCCAACCCCTGGAATCTCTCGGCATGTTCCAACGGCACGTCGGGTCTGTCCTGGTGTTTCCTCGTCTTGTGGCAGCAGATCGAGGGACAGCGTACGATGCTTGGCTATCGAGCTAGCTCGTACACAGGTAGGCTCTGTGCCATCAGGCATTAACGCTGGTGTTAGTAATGATGCTTGTTGTTCTGTTAGACAACCGAGTTGTGTGTCGGCGCCAGGGGCAGGATGTCTGGGTAAACGTCCCTCTGAGTTGGACGTTTTCCAGGCGATCTTGGGGCGCGCTGCTAATACTAATGCTATAATGCTGTGTCACTGTTCTAATGTTCCCCGCTGTGGGATGTCACTAGGCATGACAATGCTGGCGTTGGTGATGTTGCTCGAGTTGTCCCGGGAGACAACCGAGTTGTGTATCGGCGCCAGGGGCAGGATGTCGGGGTAAACGCTGTTGTTTTCCCCTTTACCCTGGAGCGTGCGGCTAACGCTATGCTATGCTGGGCTACTGTTTCTGTTGTCTCCCCGTTGAGGGATGTCTGTCTACAGTCTTCCCTCCTCTGAACCATTCATGCTGACGGTCAATCGGTGTCTACTGTGGGAGTATTGCGGGGGGGCTTTGTTTACCTTTTCATGGGTGAATGGGCTGAGGTCTAGGGCTGGTGTGCTGTTTGTGAATATTATGAATGAATGCAGGACTGGTTTTCTCTGGTCCGCATCCCCTTAACGTTGTGTATGGGCTAGCCCATTCTACAGTATATTGGTGGTGTTTTAAGTTCATTTATTCATTAACCCCTTCATGGTGCACACCACAGTGGAGGTTACTGGTTGTAACCACCACTGGTGCTCCGTGTTTAGCACCAGTCATTTGCCTCTGGCATGTTGAAACAGTGCCCCGCCCGGCCGACGCCATGAGGTGGGTCGGCCCGGCGAGTGGCTGGTGGGCTGTGTTAAGCCTGTACCGCCACGGTATGGAATTGGCAGCGATTAGTAACTTTGTTCAACTTGCTGTTTTTTCTGTCAAAAATGGTGTCTGGTAGCGAGGCCATGAGGGCCAGCCGACGTCGAAACATCGCGCGAGGTTGTTGACGTTATTAGCTTTGACCTAGCCGCAAGCTATAACCGCAGGGAGGTTCCCTCCTCAGGGCTCCCCTCTTCGCAGAGGATCTTGGTCTTCCGCTGGAGCGCGGGCGGTATTTGTCCTAGGCCCCACACCGCCTCACGCCGCACAGCCAGAAGTGAGAGCACGGCCTCGTCAGCGACTATGGCAAGGCCCTCGACAGGCGGCCATGTTTCCCCCGCCAGAGGTATCCTGGGCGATGAGCACGGCCTGAGAAACCGTCGCCGTCCTGCCGCGAGCAGCCCGCTCTCCGATCACTCCCTCCCCCAACACCAGTGGAAAAGGGGCTCTGATTTGTTTCCTTTGGCTGCGGGCCGCGAGCCTTCGTTGAAGCGCATGCGGCCCCACGTTTCGCTTCTCATGGGGACAGGGGCTGACACTAGAGATGTTCCGATACCATTTTTCCCTTTCCGATCCGATTCCGATACCTAAGCTTTGGGTATCTGCCGATACCGATATTTATCCGATACCAGTGCATACAATTATATTTTTTTTATATAAATACGTTTTTTTTTTTTTTTTTAACATATACTGTTATACTGTTTTTAGTAATAACTGGAAAGTAATGGTATTTATTCAACAACAGGTGATTGTATAGATTTGTATTAGTATCATTAATCAATGAGTATGGGCTGCAGCACTGCAGATATACCCTACTCCAATGATCCACACGGACATTAAACGGTGTTGCACTCGCTACTCCGTGGCTCTGCAGATATACCCTATTCAGTCTGTAAGCTAGTGGCAGATAGAACGTTCATGTTGTGATTTTTGATGCAAAATAAATATTCAACATTCTCTTTTGAAACTCCGCCTCAGACTCTTATCCTTTGGCACTTGCTGTACTTTGCTTGCAGGTCTGCAGCCATTATTGCTGGATTATGAATAGCACCAACTTTAGACACGGTAACGTTATCAAGCTAAGCTAACTGACCTAGCTCGTCTTCCCGCATTGACATTTGATAACGTTAGTAATAGTCAGCTAACGCTAGTCAGTAGCTACTTAAATACAATTCACCGTGGGTGCATTATTGTTGATAGACGGTCACGGACAGTGTTAGGTCCTGGAGAAAGGACAGGCGATCATCTGATTTGATGTAACGTTAAAGCGGATGTTGTTCCAACTAGCTATCTTTCCAGCTAATGCTATCATAACACCAGCAAAACACATCCCGTCCGAGCTCCCCGTCACACCGCACTGTCGGGGACAATGGAATTTAAGAAAGTGTATCTGCTGTTAAAATGACACAGCATCACACTTTAAAACATGTTCATTTTATAATCCTCACTCTCCGCAGGACTCGGCAGGAGATAAATTACATCATGGGATCGGAGGCTAGAATTTACGTGTACTCGCCGATACCAGCATTTTAGGCAGTATCGGCGGCATTTCCAATACTGGTATCGGTATCGGAACAACTCTAGCTGACACCCAGTTGATGGCTGAGCCTGGGTCTGTCCGTGAGAATGTCAAGCGGCTCCCACACCATAAGCTGTGTTTGGTTGAGCCTGGTGTTACGTCTGTCAACTACAAGTGTTGTCAACAGGGGGGCTCGAGACCTTTTTTTGAGGCACACAGTGCGGGCTTCCCCGACCTCGCCTTCGCCAGGCCGGGTATCATGTTGGTGCCTCCCATTCCTGAAAGATTGGCAGTGGTCTCGCAGGCGCACGTGATTTGGGTGGTAGTAATATCACTGCAGGGCTACGGTGTGTAGGAACCCATGGGGGCCTCACACCTTGCATGTCCAGCTGCAGAACAACTCCTCAGCATGTTAAGGGGTGTTCAGTGGGGGAGCTTTTGTCACCTAGACTGATGTCAGCTTCCCCCGTATCAAACCGGCCCTTTCTGTCGGGGTCCCCCCTTGGGTGCGATTGCCTCGTGGGTAGTGTCAGGGTCAGATGTCTCGACACGGAACGCTCTGCTCGCACGGGTCCAGGGTTGGCTACGCACAGCGGGTGGGACCGGGCCGCCTATCTACAGTTCCTAGCGGACCTGCGCCAAATGGCGGCGGGTGCGTTGGGAGTATCATCACATATGGCTACAGCAGTACCATATGTCGAGGTGGATGGAGAGAACGCTGAGGCGGGGACTTGTATTTACACAACCCCACCCGTTTTCGGGTTTGGTACAGACCCTATTGTCAGGGTCACCAGCAGTGACAGCTCTGGTCAACGAGATCCAATCTCTGTGGACGAAGCAAGCCATCGTCGTGGCGTTTTCCTCCCGGTATTCTCTGGTGCCCGAGAAATCGGGAGGGGGGGGTGTCAGACCCATGCTGGACCTGTCCCATGGGAAGGTTCAGCATTTTTTGGATCGTCTCCTACCTGTTGAACACTGTCAGGTGGGGGCCTGGTTCTCCTCCATAGACCTGTAGGATGCGTATTTGCATCCCCGATCTTCCAACCTAGTACATTCATCCGGGATCATAAGTCCCAAAATAGTTAATTTATCTGACTGCTTGTATTAATTGATCAAAAAGTAGCCATGTGCAGTAGTTATATAAAAGAATAATAAAGCAATGTCGATTATGTTCTTAATAAAAAAAAAATCTTGCAAAATAATCAAAAAGAACCGATAAGAGTATCGATAAAGTATCGAACCGTTAAGCAGTATCGAATTGATAAGAGTAGTAGTATCGATAAAATTGTAACGATCCTAACCCATCCCTAATGAACACTGTTATCAATGAAAGAAGAAATGTTTGCAGCTGTGGTAATACTTCAGTTGGTTCATTATAAAAGATACAAACCTGAAAACAAAAGCACTTAAATGTTAAATAAAAGGACCACAGTAATGAGGCAGGAGGAACATATTTTTTTGCACTATAATGGTAAAATTGTTATTTAAAAAAAGTGCACCTGTGCCCCTAGTGAAAAAGCTTAGTGTACAGCCCTGAGCCCACGAGATGGGAGAGAAGGCCTTCAAAGAGAGGTAGGTCTGAAGGCAGCCCACGAGATGGGAGAGAAGGCCTTCAAAGAGAGGTAGGTCTGAAGGCAGCCCACGAGATGGGAGAGAAGGCCTTCAAAGAGAGGTAGGTCTGAAGGCAGCCCACGAGATGGGAGAGATGGCCTTCAAAGAGAGGTAGGTCTGAAGGCAGCCCTCGAGATGGGAGAGAAGGCCTTCAAAGAGAGGTAGGTCTGAAGGCAGCCCACGAGATGGGAGAGAAGGCCTTCAAAGAGAGGTAGGTCTGAAGGCAGCCCACGAGATGGGAGAGATGGCCTTCAAAGAGAGGTAGGTCTGAAGGCAGCCCACGAGATGGGAGAGAAGGCCTTCAAAGAGAGGTAGGTCTGAAGGCAGCCCACGAGATGGGAGAGAAGGCCTTCAAAGAGAGGTAGGTCTGAAGGCAGCCCACGAGATGGGAGAGAAGGCCTTCAAAGAGAGGTAGGTCTGAAGGCAGCCCTCGAGATGGGAGAGAAGGCCTTCAAAGAGAGGTAGGTCTGAAGGCAGCCCACGAGATGGGAGAGAAGGCTTTCAAAGAGAGGTAGGTCTGAAGGCAACAGTCATGATTGGAGGATCAAGAAAATAGGAATGGGCTTGAAATGGGTCCATTGGGTCATTGAGCAGTTCCACTGGAGCAGTTTGAGGGTTAAGTGCCTTGCTCACCTGTGGTGTTATGTGTGGGTAGGGGATGTTACTCCCTCGCCATATTCCTCCAGCTGGCATGGGGATTGTACCCATCAACAACCCAGTCATAAAGACTTTCTAACATCACTACTACTGTATTGACCTGTAACAACCCATTCTAGTGCGCATGCGTCGCCTGAGACGGCCGCTGCTGCAGATCGCTCTACCAGTTGTAAAACAGGTTTAGCTCATTAGCCCGGTCCACATCTCCATCCACTCCCCTTCCCCCCGCTGGTTTGATGCCGGTTATGGTCTGCATTCCAGACCACACTTGTTTGATGTTATTGTTCTCCAGCTGCCCTTCCAACTTCCTCCTGTATTTGTCTTTTCCCTCTCTGAGGTTAATTCTCAGACGCCCCTGAACTCGTTTGACCTCCCTGTTGCCTGCGTTGAAAGCCCTCTTCTTCTTGTTCAGAAGGGCTTTGATGTCCTTAGTGACCCATGGCTTGTTATTTGGGTAGCAGGTAACAGTCCTAGATGGAACATTGGAGTCCACACAAAAGTTGATGTAGTCTGTGATGCACTTAACATCAGGGCTACTGTACTGACCTGTAACAACCCAGTCATAAAGACTGTTTCTAATATCAATGCTACTGTACTGACCTGTAACAACCCAGTCATAAAGACTGTTTCTAACATCAAGGCTACTGTACTGACCTGTAACAACCCAGTCATAAAGACTTTCTAACATCAGGGCTACTGTACTGACCTGTAACAACCCAGTCATAAAGACTGTTTCTAACATCAAGGCTACTGTACTGACCTGTAACAACCCAGTCATAAAGACTTTCTAACATCAGGGCTACTGTACTGACCTGTAACAACCCAGTCATAAAGACTTTCTAACATCAGGGCTACTGTACTGACCTGTAACAACCCAGTCATAAAGACTTTCTAACATCAGGGCTACTGTACTGACCTGTAACAACCCAGTCATAAAGACTTTCTAACATCAGGGCTACTGTACTGACCTGTAACAACCCAGTCATAAGACTTTCTAACATCAGGGCTACTGTACTGACCTGTAACAACCCAGTCATAAAGACTTTCTAACATCAGGGCTACTGTACTGCATCACACAACAGGACACGACACAACACGACAGGACAGGATGGTACAGGACAGATCAGATCAGCCAGGTTGGTTCCAGTAATAGGAAATTACCCAACAACCCCACAGTATTAATGTGGGGTGTGCAGATGTTTCAGCCCCCTTACTACCCCCGCACTGTGTGTGATGTGTGTAATGTGGAACAGGTGATCATGTGTGTGTGTGTGTGTGTGTGTGTGTGTGTGTGTGTGTGTGTGTGTGTGTGTGTGTGTGTGTGTGTGTGTGTGTGTGTGTGTGTGTGTGTGTGTGTGTGTGTGTGTGTGTGTGTGTGTGTGTGTGTGTGTGTGTGTGTGTGTGTGTGTGTGTGTGTGTGTGTGTGTGTGTGTGTGTTGGGGGCATGGGGGCTGGTTGTTTAGCCCTCCACAGGGGCTCCTGGTTAGCCAGCTATCCCTGGTATGCTGCTGTGTCCTGGGCTACAACCACACGATGCACTGCCTAGGCTGCATGGATGAATGCAACGATGATACCGCTGGCCAGGAGTGAGGTGTGTGTGGTGTGTGTGTGTGTGTGTGTGTGTGTGTGTGTGTGTGTGTGTGTGTGTGTGTGTGTGTGTGTGTGTGTGTGTGTGAGTGTGAGTGTGTGTGTGGGTATAGGGTTGGGAGGGCACCACCTTTCAGCAGCTCAACCATGAAGGCTGTCTCTGTTCTCTCCTTTCAACAGCCTCTTCTCTCTACTTTCTCTCTTCTCTCTTCTGCTCCCCCTCCTCTCTGCCCCCTCCTCAACACTACCTGCTTTCATCACACCAAGCTGACAGCCTCTCTCTCTCTCCTCTCTCTCTCTTCTCTCTCTCTCTCTCTCTCTCTCTCTCTCTCTCTCTCTCTCTCTCTCTCTCTCTCTCTCTCTCTCTCTCTCTCTCTCTCTCTCTCTCTCTCTCTCTCCACTCTCTCTCTCCATCTCCTCTCTCTCTCTCTCACTGTGGTAGTGATCTTGGTATAGATATCCTGTAGCGACACGACTTCTAACCCCAGCCTACTGCCTACAGTACATACCTTCTAGCCCCAGCCTGTTGCCTACAGTACACCACCTTCTAGCCCCAGCCTGTTGCCTACAGTACACACCTTCTAGCCCCAGCCTGTTGCCTACAGTACACACCTTCTAGCCCCAGCCTGCTGCCTCCAGTACACACCTTCTAGCCCCAGCCTGTTGCCTACAGTACACACCTTCTAGCCCCAGCCTGTTGCCTACAGTACACACCTTCTAGCCCCAGCCTGTTGCCTACAGTACATACCTTCTAGCCCCAGCCTGTTGCCTACAGTACACACCTTCTAGCCCCAGCCTGTTGCCTACAGTACACACCTTCTAGCCCCAGCCTGTTGCCTACAGTACACACCTTCTAGCCCCAGCCTGCTGCCTCCAGTACACACCTTCTAGCCCCAGCCTGCTGCCTACAGTACATACCTTCTAGCCCCAGCCTGCTGCCTCCAGTACACACCTTCTAACCCCAGCCTGCTGCCTACAGTACACACCTTCTAGCCCCAGCCTGCTGCCTCCAGTACACACCTTCTAGCCCCAGCCTGCTGCCTACAGTACACACCTTCTAGCCCCAGCCTGCTGCCTCCAGTACACACCTTCTAGCCCCAGCCTGCTGCCTCCAGTACACACCTTCTAACCCCAGCCTGCTGCCTACAGTACACACCTTCTAGCCCCAGCCTGCTGCCTACAGTACACACCTTCTAGCCCCAGCCTGCTGCCTCCAGTACACACCTTCTAGCCCCAGCCTGCTGCCTACAGTACACACCTTCTAACCCCAGCCTGCTGCCTACAGTACACACCTTCTAACCCCAGCCTGCTGCCTCCAGTACACACCTTCTAACCCCAGCCTGCTGCCTACAGTACACACCCTCTAACCCCAGCCTGCTGCCTACAGTACACACCCTCTAACCCCAGCCTGCTGCCTACAGTACACACCCTCCTTTATTTTTTATTTTTATTTTTTCTCCCTTACGCTGCCCCCGATACTTCCTATCTCTGCTGTGCAGGCGTCACCCAACCGACCTGTAGGAGTTGCTGTCCACAACGTCCAATCCCCACCCATCAACTTTCCACCCGCTACCTCTGCCAATTGAGATAGTATGACGACTGGCCCAAGCCGCAGGCAATGCTGACTCAGGGAGTCGAGACCGGAGTCTCTTGCATTGGTGACAAGCGCAATCTCCGCTACGCCACCCAGCCGCCCAGTACACACCCTCTAACCCCAGCCTGCTGTCTCCACGCTGGGCTCCAGGGTGCCTCTCACTGAGGTGTGTATGTGGCACACCGTCTCACGTGGGCAAGAACTCACGCACGTGTGAATTGCAAATAGCACGAGACGCACACAAAGCACATGGACACACACACACAGACCGACAAACACACACACACACACACACACACACACACACACACACACACACACACACACACACACACACACACACACACACACACACACACACACACACACACACACACACACACACACACACACACACACACACACACACACACAGACACACTCACTCACTCTTCTCCCCAGAGAGAGGCAGGTGTATGTGAGTGAGTGGAGGATGGTGTTGTTTGTGTCGTGTGACAGTGGCGGAGTGTCAGTCTAAGGGTTAGGCCCTGTTTAGACGGAAACGCTAGCAGGTGAATCCGCAAAAATTTTTTTTCGGATGTGCCTTTTGTTTATACGGCAACAGCGTTTTTACGGGGTGAAACCGCAAAAAAGTGAGACCACCTTCCAGGGTGGAATTCCTAGAAACGATAAACCTTCGCGCTCTCATCTAAACTGTCAAACCGCATAAAACAATGACGAAAGGGTTGTCAAGGCTCTCGTCACGTGTACATCACAGGCATGCGCCAGTAGCCTAGAAGCGTAAACAAAGCATGTCTGATTCTATCCATGGCGATCACCTGAAGGCTACATTGGCAGTACTTTTAAATACACAAGAATCTGTCCCGCGGCTATCGCAACTATTAGTGACTGGAGCCACTGTCTGTGAGTGACTCTGCTTTGGTCCAATCACATTCCCCCACCCACAGTCTGCGAATCAGAGGCAGAGTAGGGCGGGTCTTCACAGCACGTCATGTGACATATGCGCCAATCGTGTGACAGCGGGGCTCCGTCGTCTCGAGTCGTTACAGCCTTGTATGCACGCAGAATTCCATCCCAAAACGCTAGTCTAAACGCAAAATTAAAAGTGAGACCGCAAGACGACTTTTGCGGTTTCTGTTCAGACTCTCTCCGTCTAAACGTAGCCTTAGTCAACTCAAGTGTTTTTGTAGCTGCTGGGAGAGAGCTTTTAGTTCTGCCTTTAGTCTCCCTCTTTATGACCTGGCTTCATTCATCTCTCTCTCCCCCCTCGATATTTTTCTATATCTCTCTTCCCCTCTCTTTCTCTCCCTGTATCTCTCTCTCTCTCTCTCTCTCTCTCTCGCTTTCTTTCTTTCTTTCTTTCTTTCTTTCTTTCTTTCTTTCTTTCTTTCTTTCTTTCTTTCTTTCTTTCTTTCTTTCTTTCTTTCTTTCTTTCTTTCTTTCTTTTCTTTCTTTCTTTCTTTCTTTCTTTCTTTCTTTCTTTCTTTCTTTCTTTCTTTCTTTCTTTCTTTCTTTCTTTCTTTCTTTCTTTCTTTCTTTCTTTCTTTCTTTCTTTCTTTCTTTCTTTCTTTCTTTCTTTCTTTCTCTCTCTCTCTCTCTCTCTCTCTCTCTCCATCTCTATCTAACCCCTCATCTCTCCCCCTTCTCTCTATTTCTCCATCTCTCTCCCCCTCTCTTTCTCTCCCTCTATCTCCCCCTCTCTCTATTTCTCTCTCTCCCCTCTCTATGTATCTCTCCCTCTATATTTCTCAGCTTCTCTCTCCGCCCCTCTCTAACTCCCCCCCACCCTCTCTCTATCTTAGGCTTGGGCGGTATGACGGTATTAATGTATACCGGGGTATTTAGAAATACCGACGGTATTGATTTTCAATACCGTCCGTCACCGTCAAAATCACAGATGCGCTTCAGTTTCTATAACAGTGAAACAGAGTTTTGAGTGTAGTGCACACACTGAGTGTAGTGCACACACGCGCCAGCAGAGGGCGAGACCGCTCTAGTGGAGCGAGTGGGTCACAACGGTGTTCACGTTTTACGGTAATGTTGCGACAGTGCTGTGAAAATACCGTAAAGCGTTGTGACGAGAGCAGTGTTGTTGTGGAGCAAGCAAATAATCCGTCTCTTATTATATGTGAACTAAAGAGTACAAGGTTTACACAACAGCCCCCACCCACCTTTTTATTGTATTTGTACCGTCCTGTACTATCCGCTGTCAGCTGTTTATCTCTCTCTGTGAGCTACTGAGCTTGAATAACTAGCGTTAGCTCACGTTAAGTAGCGTTAGCTCTGCGGCTAATCTTAGATTACCCTGAACTAAATCAATGACTAGGTTATAAAGCATTCGAGTAGTTTTCACTGCACATAGAAGTAGCCAAACAACGGGAGCATTTCGGGAGCATATCACCAAAACCCAGGCAATTTCTAACCCTTAAGGAATCAAAGTCTGCCATGGCTATAGGCTAGATGCTAACGCTAAAACGGTGCGGGCTTCTACCGGTGCGGGACTACCATGAAAGCTGACGATGATTTGTTTACTTGGTAACACGTAAACCCCCCCGCTGATGAAAATGAAAGTCATACCGTCAAATACCGTGCACCGGGGTATTATAACATAAAGGTTTGCCGGTGTGAAAAAAAGGATACCGCCCAAGCCTACTCTATCTCTCTCTCTCTCTCTCTCTCTCTCTCTCTCTCTCTCTCTCTCTCTCTCTCTCTCTCTCTCTCTCTCTCTCCTCTCTCTCTCCTCTCTCTCTCTCTCTCTCTCTCTCTCTCTCTCTCTCTCTCTCTCTCTCTCTCTCTCTCTCTCTCTCTCTCTCTCTCTCTCTGCCTGGAGAAGCTTCAGGAATCTGGAGGAAATAGCCGCGGTTGCTGGCCAGTCTGTCTGCTCACCACACACAGAGAGAGGAGAGAGAGAGAGAGGGAGAGAGAAAGAAAGAAAGAGAGGAATGTGTGGAGGAAGCCACATCGCCATGTGTCCTCCGTGGTCTAAGACAGCAACAGACAAGATAACACTGTGAGGATTCGCCTGTTCCCTGAGCTTTTCCCTGTCTACTCTCCTTCACCAGCCCCCACCCTTGCGAGATTTTCCCTGTCTACTCTCCTTCACCAGCCCCCACCCTTGCGATGATTTACTCTCCTCTACTCTTCACCAGCCCCCACCCTTGGACTTTCTTGTTCAATTACCATCACGCAGCTGTCATAGTTTGTGATTAGCGCCCTGAGGGCTTTATATACCTGGACCTCCCCTCCAGTCCTTGTCGGGTCGTTCTGTGTTCTGGATTCTGTGTTCTGGATTCTGTGTTCTGGACTCTGTATCTGTTACAAAGGATCAGATTAAACCGAATATAT
The DNA here is from genome assembly GCF_963971535.1 of Notolepis coatsorum. Taxonomy (NCBI): domain Eukaryota; kingdom Metazoa; phylum Chordata; class Actinopteri; order Aulopiformes; family Paralepididae; genus Notolepis; species Notolepis coatsorum. The sequence goes on from NC_140167.1 coordinate 170,174,543, forward strand.
ATATTTATTTATTGATATATATTGCATAGTATTTGTATATCGTTTGATATCCCCTGTATATTCCTTGTACATATACACGGAATATCCCTTTAGCCCAGACCATAATTTTCCATTCTCCTATTGGACAGCGGTCCACCGGCGCCAGAGACCGGCCTCCGGAGCCAGGTTCAAAGTCACCGTCAAGATGTGTCTGGACATGCCCGGCCTTGCCCAGGGATACGCGACAGAAATGAGAGTGGAACTAGTTTGTCCACCGTGCGTATAAATACGGCGCAGGTGAATGTAGAAGCCCCTTAGCCCCTTACCTCCGTACCCTTCTCCTTAGTATGTTACCGATAAGTTGAAGCCTCACCCACGATACAACGTGCGGTGAAGTATGGCCTGTTTGGCCTCAGAATAGAGCATCGAGACCGCGTGCGAATTAATAACTGAATTGTCAGAGTTTGGCGCTATACCGTCGAGTGCGACATATTTCTATTAAGTCTTTAATAGTCTATTGTGTATAGTGTATCGTGCGGTTAGAATTCTATAGTGACCAGCATCTCCAACGCTTTCTCGTATTAGCTAGAGTTCTTATCCAGGCTGGGCCGACCGCATGGCGCTTTCACCCGAGGAGACCTAGACGAGAGCCGTATGGACATGTACACTGGATTAATCTACCCGACGACTACATAGCCCTTTGCGGCTGGAATATATTTGCTTTGGTCCTGTGATTTATGGAGCGGATAATCGCCGACGCCTGCACGTGTTGGATTTACCCCGATAGGAGTCAAGTCGAGTCGGCGCCCAGAGAGCCTGAGGCCGACTAGCTTTCTTCCCTGTGGAGCTACAGTCTACAAGAGAACCAAGCTGTATTCGTCTGTGGATCAAGAGGCTACTGCACCGGCTTCTGTACCTGAAGTCTCCCTAGTCATCGTTGACCAGACGTCCTACTACCGACAGATCTTCTACCCCCCCCTGCTGGCTTACTGGAACCCCTTCCAGTATCTTCCGCTATATTACTAGTGCACCATAGATATAATTCCCTAAGATTCAGGTTGTATAATTACCTCCTGCGTAACCAGAGAATGGACATTCGTTATTGATTTGCCTACGCATACTCCTTTGCCTTACAAGTGCATTCAAAGAATAATGTAAAGTATCCTATGTACCTTTTGCTCCATTAAATACTTGATTAATACCTTTGACTGGAACCGATTTCATTGTGGGAAGTGTTCATCATATTCATATATCGTGTACTGTATGGCCAGTAATTAAAGTACATAAAGCGGTAGTGGTTTAATGATACCATACTTATCAATACAGTCAGGGAATTGTACCCCTCAGTTACAGTATCTGTATCTGTGTTCAGTGTTCATGGAGTTATGGACGTTAGTCACGTTACCATCACCTGCCGCGTCTCCGGTGTGAGACGACGGCCCAGCCATCACCACCTGTCGCCATTTGCCTGGAGTGGGACACCGTCTTCGCTCTCTAATTCTCTACGGGAGGTTTTCCAGTGTTCCCACTCCAGACGTCAAGGCGGCACGCCATCGCTCCCGATTCCACGGGAGGAAGGCGTCTCTTCGTGATCCTCGTTCCTGGGGTGAGGCTCGTCGTCGCTCCCTAGTATTCCACGGGAGGACGGCGTGTTCCCATCCCGGTCCCCTGGGACCCCCTTTGTTCTGCGCTGCCCGTCTGCAGCATCCGAAGAGGAGGAGGAGGATCCCCGTGCCAGGCCTCCGCCGTCGGGCCCCTGTCCCCGTGCCAGGCCTCCGCTGTCGGGCCCCTGGTCCCCGTGCCAGACCTCCGCCGTCGGGCCCCTGTTCCCGTGCCAGGCCTCCGCCGTCGGGCCCCTGTCCCCGTGCCAGGCCTCCGCCGTCGGAACCCTGTCCTCATCCCTGTAAGCAGCTCTGGCCCTCGCCCTGTCCAAGGCCTTAACCCTGTTCTCTGTCCCTGTCTCCAGCCCGCTTCTCCGGGCCTTTGTCCCTGTCCCCCTCTCCAGTGCCCCTGGTCCTGGCCCTGACACTTAGCCCTGGTCCTTAGCCCTGGCCCTTAGCCTTAGTCCCTTAGCCTGTTCGCCTCTTAAAGGCACAGTGCCGCTTTTCCATATTTCCTTGACTCTAGTGCTTTTGTGTTTTCCCTTAAAGGGACTGTGCCGCTTTTTGTTATGTAAGAAATAAATGCCCTGTTTTGGCTTACTCTCATACCTGTCTTGTGTTGTGCGATTGGGGTCGGTTACAAACCATAACAAACACGATGCCGATGGTCCGATGCCGATATCACTGCCTTGAGTATCGGCCGATACCGATCCGATACCGATCCTACCCCCCCCCCCCCCTCTTAAAAACAAAAACCTGTGTTTAACCTAGCCATCTATAAAACATCATGCTAAAACTGTCAAACAAATCCTACTCAAATCCTAATACATAGCATACATTACTCAATTATGCAATAGTGCTGCTGCTTTTTTATTTTGTTCAAATCTTTTAGTTAATAAGTTAATAAGACTACAGCGATTTCATGACGGCGTCCTGTCCTCGCCCTCGTTTTCCGGTGCAATGCGCTGCGATTTTAAAATCATTGGTAAACAAACGTAGTGCTGAAAATATACACTTTGACTGCTGTTTTGATAGGGTTAGGGTATTTACTCTTGGCTACATTTGAAAAAGAAACACAACATTGTACTTATTTGGGATAGCCGTGTCGGAGATAAAATGCCGGTTTGCCAACATGAAGCGAGGTTAAGCGTCGGAAACAGGGGCGGAGCTAGGGGGTGGCTACCTGGGCTCAAGCCCCGGATGTATTCTGAAAAGCCCCGAATCTATTTTAAAAAAAATTAAAAAAAATTAAAAAAAAATGTTTTTTTTTTTTTTTTTTTTTACAATTCATCATTGTTACATGAAAATATGTTTGCACCAAATTTAGCAGAAGCTAATTTCCATCTGTGGTCTATCCAGCTGCTAACTGTATTTGAGTGAGTTAAGTCTTGGTGTTATGGTAGACTCAGACCTAAGCTTTAAATCACAATCAACAAGTTGACAAAAACTTAATTCTTCCACCTTAGAAACATAGCTAAAGTACGGCCATTTATAAATCAAAAGGACGCTGAAAACCAGATCCATGCCTTTATCTCAAGCCAACTCGACTACTGTAATGCACTCCTTACCGGCCTCCCGAAAAAATACGATGATAACTATTTTATTGCAATGCACTATTGCATTATTTTATTCTATTTTACTAACTATTTTATTGCACTGCACTATTTTACTTTGTATCAGTGAATCATAGACGCCTGGCCATAAGAGCATTCGGAGCATCTCTGCTCTCCCACTATTGAACTTGGGGGAGCAAAGGTATGATCTTGCTCCACCACTTTTTGATTATATGAAAAATATGATATATCCCCCCCCAATATATAAATCTAACCATAACTACGTTATGGTTAACTGAGTTTTATAGTGAAAAGAGCAGCTTTATTGGTCAAGATTGAAGGCTCTATATTGCAGGAAATTGCACGTACAGGTTCATTAAATTCAAAAAAAATCTGTCGTGGAGGGGGTCGTGTCTGACCCCCTCCTACCCACCCCTTGCCTGCCAAAAAAAATTAAAAAATTAAAAATTTAAATTAAAAAAAAATTATAAAAAAAAAAATTAAAAAAAAAAAAAAAAAGGGGGGGGGGCCATCTGGGCTAAGCCCCAGATCTCCTACAATCCTAAATCCGCCCCTGGTCGGAAACCTACATTTTCAACAACAGAAAGGGGCTGGTCGTCCTGCACAATAAATTCGGTTATTTTCTCTCTTAGAGTTATCAGCTTTGCTTTGTTACCGTCTGCAGGGAGTTTCTCACACTTCTGAATGGTTTCCAGCGACGTCAGTTGCGGAAAAACCTTTCTTCTTGGCATTCGTTGCACGTACTGTATAAACTCGGCATACTCAGGTTCCATGATGAATCTGCAAGTGTTTAATTAACTTAATTCTGTGGTGTTTAAGTTTCCAGTTTTGCTGCCACCCCTAGAAATACTTCTGCTGCGCGGTCAGGTGGCGTAGCGGAGATTGCGCTCGTCACCAATGCAAGAGGCTGCGGTCTCGACTCCCGGAGTCACCATTGCTTGGGGCTTGGGCTGATCGCTATACTAACCCGTTTGGCTGGGTTAGGGGAGGGCAAGTCACGTGAATCCTCTGTATTTGTGAGTGTCTTTATTGTTAGCTGTTAGCTCCGTAGCTCCACCCTTATCAGCTCCTAGTCTACTCTGCCTGCCCTGCGTACCTGTCCGTGACCCCAGTACGGTGGCCTGTACTCTGTGTCGTATTAGCGCACACATTAATATACCGTAAATCCTCAAATATAGGACGGGTCTTCTATTTACTTCAGCTGCAAAGAGCACCAGGCCTTTATTAAAGAGAGGCTTATATAAGAGGCAGGCCTTAATTTCTAAAAATGACACTCATGGACATAATCCCTTCATTTTCAGACTTTTATTGCATTATTATTATTATTATTATTATTATTATTATTATTATTATTATTATTATTATTATTATTATTATTATTATTATTATTATTATTATTATTATTATTATTATTATTTTTTTTTTTTTTTTAATACATACATTGTCTACATTTATTTAGACTAGCATTGGTATTTAAATATTGAGTGCAGTTGAGTAATTGTGGGATTAACGTAATTCACACACTGAAGTTGGAACTGTCTATACTAGGTTGTGGGGTCCGGGGATGGTTTAGCGTGTGGTACCTTCTCGACTTCCTCCGTCGAATCGAGTTGTTTACATGCAGTAGCTTTAGCTACTAACGTTATCATAGCATCATGATCTCTAATGTGTCAACTGGACAACGCCAGCCTCTCCTGCCAACGCCATATAGATAGCGAACGCTAACGTTTGCAAACGAAGTCAACGTCATCCAGCTGACACCACATATCTAGATATTATGACAACGTTAGCTAGCGGCTAGCGCTAAAGCTAACCAGAGGGAAACGTTAATGTACGGTAGTCAGTGTAGCGGGAGGCAGCACTTGATTTCCATTGACAAGAGTTTATCTCATTCTATATCACGGCATGAAAAATAAAAATAAATCTTTTTTTTGCGACCTTATAATAGAGACCGGCCTGTGTTTGTCTAAATGCATCAAACCCCCGGCCATTATGAGAGGCCCCTCCTTTATCGGAGGTCCCTCCTCTATTTGAGGATTTACGGTAACACCACCGGCTGTTTTGCCTTTTTCTTCTTTGAGCTTAAAATAACTCCACACAGCTGACATGACCGCGGCGCTCGCGTTTAGCTAACGCTAACGTTGTTGTCGCGCTACTACTGTTCACTTGATGGCACGTTTTACGGCATGTATCAGATTGGAAAATACTTCCTGTTTTTCCGATATCCGATCCTGTGAATTTGACCAGTATCGGACCGATAGCCATACTGAGTATCGGATCGGTGCCATCCCTATACACAATAGCTCATAGAGCCCTATGTCAGTAGTACCCATATTAAATGACATCTGAGATATGTCCGTTTGAATTGACTTC
>NC_140167.1:170180269-170280269 GCF_963971535.1 Notolepis coatsorum
GTCTGTGTGTCTCTGAGAGGGGGAGAGAGAGGGGGGGTTAGAGAGAGGGATGGAGAGAGAGAAATAGGAGAGGGGGAGAGAGAGAGAAAGAAATGGAGAGAGAGAGAGGGAGAGAAAGAGAGGGGGAGAGAGAGAGAAAAATAGACAGAGGGGGGAGAGAGATGAATGAAGCCAGGCCATAAAAAGGCAGCTCTCTCCCAGCAGCTACAAAAACACTTGAGTTTTAGACTGAAACACTCCTTCCACTGTCACACTACACAAACAACACCATCCTCCACTCACCACAGCCCCCACCCTCTCTACTCCTCAGCTCAGTGTCTCCATCTCTCCCTCAGGGTCTCCCAGGTGACCACTGGAAAACACTCCTCTCAGCCAAAGCTCATTTTAACCTACATGTACTTTGTACTCTGTATTTCACTATCAAACCCATATTGATTGCGAAGATCCATCTGCGATTATAATAACCGACGAGGTCACGTCCCACCGCAGTCCGATCGGTGCGATTGATCGGTAACGTCTGTTAAGGTAGACCGGGGCGGTTTTTGAATGCACTCGTTTCTAGTTGAATATCTCGCTTTTAGCTTTTTGGGCTTAGGAGGATTATGTTCTGGGAGACGGACGTAGAATAACTGTCTCTGGAGTATGATGGTATGAGAGAGAGAGAGAGAGAGAGAGAGAGAGAGAGAGAAGAGAGAGAGAGAGAGAGAGAGAGAGAGAGAGAGAGAGAGAGAGAGAGGAGTGGAAAATCACGCACATGAGAATGATTACAGAGCAGAGACGTTAAGCCTGGCTCTATTATTCCACACTCCAGGTGTGAGGTTATGTGTGCACATATGCTTTTGTATTCGTGCCTGTCAGTGTGTGTGGGTGAGTTTGTGTGTGTGTGTGTGTGTGTGTGTGTGTGTGTGTGTGTGTGTGTGTGTGTGTGTGTGTGTGTGTGTGTGTGTGTGTGTGTGTGTGTGTGTGTGTAGGTGTGTGTAGGTGTGTGTGTGTGCGTGACATCCAGGTGTTTGGCTGAGCTCCACTTGGCTTTGAACCTCAGACCCGTGTCATTGTTTGTTTTCGCTCTGGTTAATGAGCTCCTCATCCGACTGTAAAGATGACAGAAGATTACAACAATCACACACACAACGCTATGAATCCATGTGGTATTTTATCATAGCCGCTGACTGATTCACACATAGGGAGGCGTGGCCCTCGCACACACACTCATACAACACACACGCATGTACATACACACACAGACAGACACACACACAGTGGAGCGGGCAGGCTTCCAGTGAAATGATACAGTATTGTTGGCATCCGCTTCACAGCCCCCTGGGTAATCTCCCCCCCCCCCCCTCTCAATATATACTTACCTCTTTAACAATGGAGCCGGTTGCCAGATCTGGAGACCCCTCCCCCTCCCCGGACACATACTGTACAGTACACACTTAACACATACAGTACTTTTCCCGCCGTGGTACATTTTGTTCACTCCACACGCCCCCAAGGCTTGGATTCAATAGCAACGGTCGTGACAAGCTGATTGTATCACACACACACACACACACACACACACACACACACACACACACACACACACACACACACACACACACACACACACACACACACACACACACACACACACACACACGGACACACACTCACGGACACACACTCACACACACACATCTATTGTCAGTGCTTATCAAGGGCGTAGGTTTGGTTTCAACTTGGGGCGGGGGTGTCAAACGCTTCACTTCCCGTTGTACTTTTCTACACCAATTCATGCAGATTCATTTATTTATGTAAAGGAAGAGACAACAGTCAGGAACCCGCTGACACAAATATAATGGAATATAATGCAGTAAGGCTCTCAGGCATTCTGTATCGCTTTCACATATTTATTCTATAGTTATAGGTAAGAAGGATATATAAATGTTTTGACCTCCTTATTCTTTATCTCTTTTGGGGAGGGGGTTGTCTTTCATATTAGCTATATTTTTTGAGAGGGACATATTTAGCTCTTCTCTATACTGAGGGGGACATGTCCCCTGCAACGCCCCCTTATCACCTACAGTACGCCTATGGTGCTTATTAATGGTGAGAGCGTGCGACACATGCACTGCGTGTGACGTCACCACCTGTACTCTGTGTTCTCTGACACGTGTACACTAGTGATGTTAAGATTCCATAAACCTTCAAGATGCGAGTGCACCGGTGGAAAAAGTGCGCATCGGCTACAATTCAGGTTGAACTTGCGATATTGTAGCGTCTTTGCATCGGTCAAAACCGATTCATTCCTATCATTTCCTCTCATCCACTTCTGTCAGCACTCAGCAGCAGAGACTATCTTTGCTTCGCTACTACGGAAGGCGAGAGCCGCGTCACAGTTATCAACAAACAGTGGAAGTCGAGGAGACAACTGGCTAACGTTAGCCGCTGTTAGCCGCTCAGCTAACACTAAACTATCTAACCAACTAACGTGACTCCGCAACACCAGTTCCATTAGTGAGGAAAGGGGGGGGGGGGGGGTGGGGGTATATTGTTACAATATAAATACTAACTGGATAGTTGATGATAAACATTTAATTTCATTACCTGAAATATTATAAAATCATTAAGTCTGCTATAAGCCATTATCCCTTTGTGTGTGATTATTATTGTCTCACAGTAGTGTGTATATATAAATTGTGTGTGTGTGTTTTTAGCTAAAGTGGATAGAAAACACAGTACTGTGCAAAAGTCTTAGGCACCCAAGAGTTTTTATATAAATTGTTTTACAGTAGATTCTTTTATTTTTAATAATAATAAGCTGCATATGGAATACAACCAAATCCTCTGTCATACCATAACATTTTATCATTATTTTGCATTGTGCTGAATCGCATCGTATCGCCCCGAATCGCATTATGTTGAATGAAATCGTATCGAACAGTTAACTGTATCTCAACAGGGGTGAATCGTATCGCATCGCCCGGTGCTTCAAATGTATCGTTAATGTATCGTATCGTTGGCAACGTATCGAGATGCGCATCGCATCGGCCTCAGTGATGGAGATGCACATCCCTAGTGTAAACACGTTGTGTGACGTCACCACCTGTACTCTGTGTTCTCTGACACGTGTGACATCACCACCTCTACTCCGTGTTCTCTGACACGTGTGACATCACCACCTGTACTCTGTGTTCTCTGACACGTGTGACATCACCACCTGTAGGCTACTCCGTGTTCTCTGACACGTGTAAACACGTTGTGTGACATCACCACCTGTACTCCGTGTTCTCTGACACGTGTAAACACGTTGTGTGACGTCACCACCTGTACTCCGTGTTCTCTGACACGTGTAAACACGTTGTGTGACGTCACCACCTGTACTCCGTGTTCTCTGACACGTGTAAACACGTTGTGTGACGTCACCACCTGTACTCTGTGTTCTCTGACACGTGTGACATCACCACCTCTACTCCGTGTTCTCTGACACGTGTGACATCACCACCTGTACTCTGTGTTCTCTGACACGTGTGACATCACCACCTGTAGGCTACTCCGTGTTCTCTGACACGTGTAAACACGTTGTGTGACATCACCACCTGTACTCCGTGTTCTCTGACACGTGTAAACACGTTGTGTGACATCACCACCTGTACTCTGTGTTCTCTGACACGTGTAAACACGTTGTGTGACATCACCACCTGTACTCTGTGTTCTCTGACACGTGTGACATCACCACCTCTACTCCGTGTTCTCTGACACGTGTGAACACGTTGTGCGACGTCACCACCTGTACTCTGTGTTCTCTGACACGTGTAAACACGTTGTGTGACGTCACCACCTGTACTCCGTGTTCTCTGACACGTGTAAACACGTTGTGTGACGTCACCACCTGTACTCCGTGTTCTCTGACACGTGTAAACACGTTGTGTGACGTCACCACCTGTACTCTGTGTTCTCTGACACGTGTGACATCACCACCTCTACTCCGTGTTCTCTGACACGTGTGACATCACCACCTGTACTCTGTGTTCTCTGACACGTGTAAACACGTTGTGTGACGTCACCACCTGTACTCCGTGTTCTCTGACACGTGTAAACACGTTGTGTGACGTCACCACCTGTACTCTGTGTTCTCTGACAGGGCTGTACGCTAAGCTTTTTCACTAGGGGCACACTTGCCCCTAAATGAGAAATTTAGGGGCAAAGAATATTTTTTAGGGGCACATTTTTAAATAACTATTTTACCATTATAGTAGGGCTGGGCGATATGGCCTCTAAATGATATTGCGATATTTTTTGGCCATATCACGATACACGATATATATCGCAATATTTTGACATTTCCTCTAAAGCACTTAAAAATGCTGGATTTAACCCTTTGATGCATACAGTCATGCCAATATGATGATTATAATAAGTCCCTGCAACATATGTTTGCATTATTAAACCATGAAGATGCTTTAAAAAATAATTTAATGAAAATGTACTAAGAGTAGTCTACTGACACACTAATAAAAAATGTATTTACATCCAAGACCATTTATATAAAAACTTTTGGGTGCCTTTTTTTTGCACAGTACTGTGTTTTCTATCCACTTTAGCCAAACACACACACACACACATATACATATACACACACACTACTGTGAGAAAATAATAATCACACACACAAAGGGATAATGGCTTATAGCAGACTTAATGATTTTAGAATATTTCAGATAATGAAATTAAATGTTTATATCATCAACTATCCAGTTAGTATTTATACTGTCTGTAACGTTTGGCTACTTTAAATCATTGAATGTAGAGAGAGCTGTACTGTATTGTACCCATTCTGCAATCTGTTAATAAAGTTTTCAATCAATCAGAGCGAGAGAGAGAGAGAGAGAGAGAGAGGGGGCGAGAACGAATGAGAGAGCCAGCCCCCCCCCCCCCGGGTTTTGTTCTTGGTTCGCGTTTTGATCGTCTAAGCTGCCGTAGGTGATGACGTCACACTCGAATGTAAACAGGAAGCGTTTAACAGACGGAGATGGAAAGTGGATGATATAGAGTAACAGAAACGAATAACTAATAAATATGAAGTTATGTTTAAACTTCTGTTGTCAAGCGTTGTCAATATAACCCACCCCCTTTCCTCCCGAATGGAACTAGTGTTGTGGAGTCCGCTTTGACTGGTGTCCAGGGTTAGCAGCAGCTAACGCTAGTTAGCTTAGCATAATCCTAATGGATACCGTGGATAGCAGCTAACGTTAGCCCATTGCTCGTGTCAATCAAATTGCATGTTATTAAAGGTCCGCGCTGGTCTGTCTAATGAAATTACAACCGCAACATTATGCCCTGGTTGTAGGCTAATGTTTTATCCAATTTGTATGGATTAATTTAGGAGTGAAATGCGAATGAAGGGTTGCAATCACTACTCGCAAGCTTGCCCCCAGATGATATTTTCCACTCGCACCGGCCAGATTAGGGGGCAATTTGCGACGAGATGATCGCAGTGTACAGCCCTGTCTGACACGTGTAAACACGTTGTGTGACATCACCACCTGTACTCCGTGTTCTCTGACACGTGTAAACACGTTGTGTGAAAGAGAGGCGTAACACCGTCACCTGGTCGTCCAACAGAGTGGAGGGAGAGTGTTTACGTCCTACAGGAGGATTCTGTTCTTTCTTTTGTCTCTCCTCCGGTCTTCCCTTCTTTCCTCTGGGGATGACGGGAGGGGGAGAAAGTGATGCTCCTGTGTGTGTGTCTCTCCTCCCTCATCCCTCCCTCCCTCATCCCTCCCTCCCTCATCCCTCCCTCCCTTCCTCCTCCCTCCCTCCCTCCCTCCCTCCCTCCCTCCCTCCCTCCCTCCCTCCCCGCTCCTCTCCTCGGGGAGCAGGTGCATGAGACACTGAGACAGAGAAAAGAAGGTCAGAACAGAACAGCCACAGTGTCCTGTCTCTTTTGCTCTGTGTGTGTGTGTGTGTGTGTGTGTGTGTGTGTGTGTGTGTGTGTGTGTGTGTGTGTGTGTGTGTGTGTGTGTGTGTGTGTGTGTGTGTGTGTGTGTGTGTGTGTGTGTGTGTGTGTGTGTGTGTGTGTGTGTGTGTGTGTGTGTGTGTGTGTGTGTGTGTGTGTGTCTTAGGGGGTGGTCCTAGGGGGGGCTGAGTCTCAGCTAGGGGGTGGTCCAGAGGGGGGCTGAGTCTCAGCTAGGGGGTGGTCCGGAGGGGGGCTGAGTCTCAGCTAGGGGGGGTGGTCTGTGGAGTCTGTGGGTGGAGACAAAACATTTGCTATATAGAAAAGCCATCTGCTGTAATTTCCTGCAACTTATTTAAGTACAGTGTATAATGTTGCACAATAGTTAACGTTGAACACGAAAACACACGCATGCATGCATAGATTCAAGATTCAAGATATTTATTTGTCATATGCACAGTTAAATAGACACAATGGAAATATTACTTTGCTAGTCCCCCCACAATTAATAAATAAAGTAGAAAAATAAGGCACAGTAACTGTATTACACATTCAGTTGTGTGGACTGTTTGTGGACTTGGGGAATGTGTTTGTTTCAGGTGTGTGTGCTTGCATTCTACTGTTGCCGTTAGCTTTAGCTTTCTCCCTCTAACCTCTACCCACCTGTAACTGACTCTGTCACCACTGTGTGATGAATACCTTCAATCTCCAAAACAATCTGTACTTTTGGAGTACAGTAGGCTACACTTTTCATCATTCTTTCAGAATATATTATCCAGATATCCAGATAACGCTTTCAAAGTGACCTCTTGGATGCTTAGGGTCATGAAACGTACTCGGCACGTAGAGAGAACCAAGAGTAAACTTCAAATCAATGCAGATCAAATAAAATGTCAAATTAGGAGTTGAAGTTAGGTTTACACTTCACACTGTCCACTCTGCTTTATGGCTCCACCCACTCCTAGCAGCCAATCACAATTCTTTATTTTTTGTATTATCTTTTCCCCCTCCTTTTTCCGTTTTTCTCCCCTCCTAATGTTAGTCGTTATGCCAATTCCCAATCCCCTTCCTGGTCGTTCCGCACTCTACCCCCTACCGTTGGTCTGGGAGGGCCGAGACTATCACATGCTTCCTCCGACACATGTGTAGTAGCCAGCCCACCGCTTCTTTTCACCTGGCAGCGCGGACTCTCACTGTGGGAGTGTAACGTGTGGAAGGGTCACACTACCTCCCTCAGATCCTTCCCTCGCTGTGCAGGCACCCCGACCGAACTGTAGGAGTCGCTGTTTACAATGACCAGGACCCACCCCACCGGCTTTCCCACCCGCTGACACTGCCAATTGTGTCAGTATGGACGGCCGACCAAGCCGGAGGCACCGCAGCTGGATTCGATCCCACTGTCTGTATACAGGTGGTATACAGACGCTTAGTCCGCTGCGCTACCCGGCCACCCTAGCCAATTACAAATGTTAATTTTGTCAACGAAAATTATGACTAAAGATGTTCGTCAACAAAGCTTTTTTTCATGACGACAACGAGACGTGACGTCACGTTATTGAAGGCCATGTGACACTAACGTGACTAAATACTTAATTAAATATCGTTGACCACAACTGAGGACACAAAAATTTTATTTACAAAAACCAGGACGAAATTTCTCTTCATGTATGTTGATATTGTTGACTAAAACAAGACGAGACAAAATAATTATAACTTTTCGAATAATTCACATTATTATTATGCCATCGTCCCGACAGAGCAGTGTGACGGGGAGCTCTGTTATTAGCATTAGCTGAAGAGCTATCTGAAAAGCTAGTTTTAGCTTAACGTTACCTTGGCTAAAGTTGGGACTATTCATAATCCAGCTGCAGACCTGCAAGCAAAGTACAGCAAGTTGGCAAAGAGTATTCCAAGGTAAATCACTTTTTCACCAGTAACGTTACATTGTTTGTCTTTCCATCTAGCTCACATTAACTGCTACAGTAGCTCACGCTAACGTGGCTAACTGATCGACCTCTCCCACACATGCACGCGATTAATGACATAATGCGGACAGTGTCTATACTTTCCACAAGCAACTTGTCCTTCCGCGTTCCCGTTTTGCGCTCTGATTGGCCACTGACCTACGCTATTACGCCCCCCTCGTAAGTAGAGAGTCGGCATTGCACTCAACCGATTCATTCAACAGGAAGCGATTTGCGAGTACAATACACCATCACGCCAGAGTGGATAAAGAAATGCTCCAGAAATGAATATGCGTAGGAAAGGCTTAACGAGTCAGCCCGAGAGTGCACACACGCATGATATCTGATTTATTAATGCCAAATAATGGACGACGACCGCAATTGGCAATTCAGGGCTGTACGGTGCGAGATATATATCGCACGTGCGACACTGACGTCAGTCTGTGCGATGAATGAATTGACTTCACTAGCACGGGTGCGATGGCCCGTCGCCAAGCAAAAAAAAAAAAAAAAGTGTGACGTATATAAATGGACCACAGCGCCACGCTATCCACTTGGTACTTGTAGTCTCGTGCGATCAAAAACAACGTCCTGTCTCGCGTAGAGTCCATATCAAAACACCAAATCCCATAATCCCTAGCGAACAATATCCCCGCGACTCGCGAGCCAGCAGCCAGGTGCGAGCTCAATGTACAGTGACTGAGACAGTTTCTGACAAGATGAAGCGCTTTTTTAAGGTTTTAAATCCAAAAGAAGTACAAAACCCCAAACGAGCCCGAGAGGGACCACCGTTAATAGAAACGAGACAGGAGAAGGAGAAGATTAAGGTTTACAGATATAACGCGGAGTGGAAAAATGACTTTCCGTGGCTAATTTTTAACGAGGAAGAGCAGCTATTATTATTCTGTCACTGGTGCCGGGAGACTCCGGAAAAGATCCGATCAGAGAATCCCTATGTCGCGGGTAACAATATCCTAAAAAGGGATAACATTAATAAACACAATACGTCCCATCGACACATTCTTGCCCGGGATGCCTTCAACGCTAACAAACCCCTGAGCGGGCCGGCACCCTCTTGCACTCGCTGAGTAAACAGACGACCAGAGCGGATGATGCTGATCTCCGTGAGGTAACGTTTAAGATGAATGTGGCATATTGCATCGCCAAGGAAGAAATGCTGTTCACTAAATTTAAGCCGCTAATTTTACTCTGTAAAAAGAACTCCATCGTATGGCTACTTAAATTCCCCTCCGGGATCAATAAAGTATTAATTATCTATCTATCAATCAATCTATCTATCTATCTAATAACGAGACAATATGCAAATAAGGTAATAATAATAATTCATTTTATTTATAAAGCCCTTTTCATTCATGCAGAGTTCCTTGTACTTAGTTCTGATTAATGCAATAGTGTGTGTGTGTGTGTGTGTGTGTATCTGAAAAAGTGGCCAGCAGACATGATGCTGGAACTGTGACACGTGTGCAGTGCACACACACACACACAAATAATTATAATAATAATAATAATAATAATAATAATAATAATAATAATAATAATAATAATAATAATAATAATAATAATAATAATAATAATAATAATAATAATAATACATTTATTTATTTGGTTCCACAAATATGTACACAGGTGTTTGTATGCATTATATCTATTTGTTATGTTGGTTTCTAGGTGTTTCTAGGTTGGTTTCTAGCTTTCCCTGTAATCTGAGTCCACACCAGCGCTGCCTGGTCTCGGACTGCTTCATATCGGTTATATGGTTATGTCCTTGTTCTTTTTGTTTTACATTATGGGCAAATAAAGAAAGAATTTGTCTAAAAGCATTTCTTGTTAAAGTTTGGATTTTGTGTGCCCTGTATGCAAGATGCATGTCCCTTGCCAGTCACATACCTATTTAAGTAATGAACTGCACTACTTGTGGTTGTTTTTAGAGATTTTAGAGACGTTTTATTCTCGTGCTACAAGATTTTGGCCTGTGCTACAAAACTATCAACCTCTGTAGCACCAGTGCTATGTGCAAAAAAAGTTAACGTACAGCCCTGCAATTGAAAAGTGTAAATGATGGATTAGTCAGTAACAATTCATGACAGCTTCTATAGCTCAACTGGTTAGTCCCCTGCCTGTGTACCATATGGTCCCCGGTTCGAATCTCTTGGATACTTATTTTTTTTCTGTAACGTTAATAAATGTATCCACTCTGGTTGATAAGATAAGATATTCCTTTATTGATCCCCTTGGGGTAATTCAGGCATCATAGCAGCATGGGGGGGGGGTACACAGGTAGTGCAAACAACACAAGCAGTGTAAACAAATAAGTCAATAGAATTGACTATCTAACCAACTGCAATATACAGTATTCACAGTATCACAGTATTCACATAAGGTGCAGTATGCATAAGGTGGTGTTATTGTCCTTTTTGGGACACCAGAGTGGATAGATTATTTAACGTTACGGGGAAAAAAAAGTAAGCAAGAGATTCGAACCGGGGACCATATGGTCCACAGGCAGGGCACTAACCAGTTGAGCTATACAAGCTGTCATGAATTGTTACGGACTAATCCAGTGTTTCTCAAAGTGTGGGGTGCGCCCCCCAGGGGGAGCGCAGAGGCATGACAGAGATTAAAAGAGAGATTAAAAAACTAAAATAATCTTTTTTTTGGATTACAGAAAATTATCACTAAAGTGCTATCTGTTGCCATATTTGGATAAGTTTGACCATTTCTCAAAATCTGAAAATAATTATTTAATAAAACACAGAAAAGGATCACCAAGTTACTCTGGACAACATTGAGACAAAGCTTCCTGACACATCTCCATCCAAACTCTTGGAAGAACTCATTGAAATCTCATCTGATACCACCTGGAGAGTTAGTTTCAGAGTGTGGTGCTGAGTACCAAGTATCTCATGATGCAGCAGTTAAGGTGTTGATACCATTCAGCACCACATATCTGTGTGAAGCTGGCTTTTTATCCATGACAGCTCTGAAAACAAAATATAGGGCCAAGTTGAGCCTTGAGGATGACATGCGTGTTGCCTTGTCAAAGACTGACAGCAATAAAGACTGTTTGCTTATTTCCTATGTTTGCTTTGTAAATTCCCAGTCACTGAGTGAAGATCTGCTGTTTTGCAAATATGTCAAAAACAGAGCGACAGCTGATGAGCTTTTCAAAATTATTGACAGTTACCTGACAGAACATGGACTGAAATGGGAGAACTGTGTGGGCTTTTGCTCTGACGGTGCGCAGGCCATGGCAGGGAAAAGGAGGGGGCTACAGGCGCTCATCAAGGGGGTCTCGCCAAAACGCGCAATGGACGCACTGTAAATTCACAGAGAGGAGCCAGCGTCAAGACAGCTTAGCCCTGAGCTGAGTGAGGTTTTGACAGAAGTTATAAATGTGGTAAATTTCATCAAAACCCGACCCCTGAAAGCGCGCCTGTTCTCTGCGCTGTGTGAGGAGATGGGAGCTGACCATTCTGCAGTGCTGTTTCACGAGGGAAGGTGTTGTCAATTTGAAAGGTCACGATATTGGTGTTATTTCAATCAATTTAAACATGGCCCATTTCATGACTATTTTGTTGGGGCGAGGGGGGGGGGGGGGGGGCCCAAAATATTTTGGTCCGCCAAAGGGGGGCCGGACAGAAAAAGTTTGAGAAGCACTGGACTAATCCATCATTTACACTTTTCAAGTGCCAATTGCGGTCGTCGTCCATTATTTGGCATTAATAAATCAGATATCATGCGTGTGTGCTTTTGTGTGTGCGCTCCCACTCTGTGCTTTTGTGTGTGCGCTCCCACTCTGGTTGGATGGTGTATTGTGTTTAATGAATCGGTTGAGTGCAATGCCAACTCTCTACTTACGTAGATAACTGGCGTAGATAAGGGGGGCGTAATAGCGTAGGAGCGTGGCCAATCAGAGCGCAAAACGGGAACGCGGAAGGACAAGTTGCTTGTGGAAAGTATAGACGCATACTGGTGAGGTGTCAATGTTTAGCTTTTAGTGCCAAATGATAAGAGTCTGAGGCGGAGTCTCAAAAGAGAATGTTGAATATTTATTTTGCATTAAAAATCACAACAGAGCCTCTGCTACTACAGTAGCTAACCTAAACGGAGCCTTCTGGTAGCAAGTGCAACAACGTATAACGTCCGTGCGGAACCATTGTGCCAACAACCTTTCCGTGGGTGAACTCATTGAGCATAGTTGTCAATTAATGATACTAATACTAATCTATACAATCACCTGTTGTTGAATAAATACCATTACTTTCTAGTTATTACAAAAAAAACTGTATAATAAAACAGTAGCTGTAAAAAAGAAAAGAAAAAAAAAGTTTTATAATTTATATAATATCATTTTTGTTTTTGTTTTTAAATGTATGCACTGTTATCGGATCAGTATAACCAGACCAGAGTTGGTCTAGCCCTTTACATCCATCTATCTAAATAATAATAATAAATTATAATGAATGCTTAACTACCCCTAAGTTACCCTAACCAGACCTAGACCACCTCTAACTCTAACCACTAACCAGACCTCTTCCATGTGGCACTTTAACACTGACCTCAGAATGTGATTTTATATAATGTTTTTATGCAAGCAGATTGCAATCAGTGTGTACTACTACTAGTACCAGGCACGTGCACACATAGAGCCCAAGGGGTGCTTGAGCACCTGCCTTTTTGAGCCTCATAAAAAAAGTGCCCTTTATTTTTTTTACCGTTACGCATATAGACTGCCCTTCCAACTGAAAAATGTCAGGATAGAATCAAAATATCAGGTAAAGAGAGAGAGATGCCCCATATTCCATTGCAGTTTGCACTGCCTCCTCAGCGTGCCTCTCCGCGGACCTATATTTTATGCATAGCGTGGGTGGTGATGATGATGATGATAGAAACCGCTGTGGCACATACAGTTGAATGCTGGTATTATACTCATTGAGGGACACGAAGAAGTCAAGTCCGATGGGATTTGGGAATCTCAAATACAAATCGGGATTGGAATAAAAAATGCATTTATATTAAACAATACAGAATATACAGCACTTCTTGGGGTCTGTAGGGTAAGCACTTATCCCTCCCCCCTGAACATTTATGGAGATGTCAGAGTCAGAGGTGGTCTAGGTCTGGTTAATAGGGGCCATAACCAGACCTAGACCATCTCTAACTCTAACCCCTAACCAAACCTAGACCACCTCTAAATCTAACCCCTAACCAGACCTCTTCCATCACCATGTGGCACTTTACACCAACCTCAAAATGTGATTTATCATTTTATATGTTTTTATGCAAGCAGATTGCAATCAGATTGCTACTGTGTGTACTATACACACTACTATTACTATCTACTCAACTACTGTACTGTGTGTTTGTTTACAACACAGTATCCTGTTAGTTAGTTAGTTAGTGTTGTTACACTGTTACTGCTGTTACTGTTATTTAATATTTATCAAATAAACTGCTGCCAGCTGAGCAAGGCAAGAAGAGATAATGTGTCTTATTAAGTTATTTCTCCATTCACAGATCGACAGCGCACCCTTCCTGTGTATCACTTGTACCGCCGACTCAGATTCCCCTAGGTTAAAAAATAAATACGCAATTTAAATCAGAATATGTTCCATGTTGACTATTTCTGTCGTTTTCATCGACTAAATTTAGACTAAAACAAAAAAGACAAAATTGAGACAAAAACTGACTAAGACTAAAATGCTCAGACATTTAGCTGACTAAAACTGACTAAACGAAAAATAAATGAAGATGACTAAATATGATGAAAACGAAAAAGGAGCACTTGACACATGACTAAAACTAAAATGAAAATAGCTGCCAAAATTAACACTAGAGTATGTACATGGCAATCTGCGTACTATGAAAATGTGTGTGTGTGTGTGTGTGTGTGTGTGTGTGTGTGTGTGTGTGTGTGTGTGTGTGTGTGTGTGTGTGTGTGTGTGTGTGTGTTTTCAGGCTAAAGGCAAGGAACGTCAGTGGCTAAAGAACCAGGCACTAGGAGAACTGGACGACGCCAAGATCATCGATGGACTGACCGGAGAGAAGGCCATTTATAAACGCAGAGTGGAGCTGGAGCCAGAGGTAGGTGTGTGTGTGTGTGTGTGTGTGTGTGTGTGTGTGTGTGTGTGTGTGTGTGTGTGTGTGTGTGTGTGTGTGTGTGTGTGTGTGTGTGTGTGTGTGTGTGTGTGTGTGTGTGTGTGTGTGTGTGTGTGTGTGTGTGTGTGTGTGTGTGTGTGTGTGTGTGTGTGTGTGTGTGTGTGTGTGTGCGTGTGCGTGTGCGTGTGTATTTGTGAGATACTGTGGTGTGTGTGTGGGTGTGAGATTCATATTTCACCCACATTCTCTGGTTGGATCACTCACAGTTTGCTGTCATCCCCCAGGTTCTTATGCACACACACACACACACACACACACACACACACACACACACACACACACACACACACACACACACACAGAACACACAACACACAGCACACACACACACACACACACACACACACACACACACACACACACACACACACACACACACACACACACACACACACACACACACACACACACACACACACTATATAGCCATGGTTCCCACACTAATCATACACACATACTGTACACACTCTTTAACCAGAATAATGCGTCATGTTTTTCCACCTCATTCAGAGGCCGTTGAATATCTCTGGTCTCTGGCTGAAGGTGATGAAAACGTGATGAAACCCTGGTTAGAGAGGTGACACATTAACTCCACAAGGCGGTAGCCTACACGGCACGGGAAATCATACATTCAGTCACGCGTGTGTCTGTCTATCTATCCGTAGCTAATCTCGCAAACTACAGGGCAGATTCGGACAAAACGAAGGTCTTAAAAAAAAAAAAAAGGCAGGTCAAAGAAAGAAAGTATGATCAGTTCTGCACAAATAACAATCTGTATAGTCAAAGCCATGCCTCCAAGTTGAATTATAGAAAAAAAAACGTGATCACAAAAATCTGATCAGAGAACGTTGACCTCCATGTACTGGTATAGTTAACTCACTGGAATGTCTGCTTTTTGTGTCTCATTGTGGCCTCAGCTTGCATTTCTAAAGGCAGGCAGGCATTTAATATGATGCAAACCAAAGTAGGCCAATTTCATAACCTATGGAACCAGAGAAACACCTTGAGAATACAATCTGTCACAATCTGACAGATATTCATCATAGAAATTACAAAGATATATCACGGCGCCTGGCGGAGCTGTGTGCTCCACTGAGCGCACCTTTCTAGTTATCGTTGTGTCACACCCAATGAATTAACCCACGCTAGTCTATGAAAAAAAACACTGTATTTCATTTCAAACCGTTATTTAAACTTGTGAGACACTGAGGTTTCCCTCATTTACAGCGAAGACACAGTTCATCAGCAGTTTCATACATATACAGTAGGCACAATAAATAAGAATCAAATCAGAGAATCAAAAAAGACAAGGGGGATAGAGCAGTCGTCTGGAAATCAGATGGTTCCCAGTTCGATTCCGGCTCCTCCGGCTAGTGTGTCGAAGTAAATCAATAAAACACCATAAAAATGTATACAAACAAATATAGAACATTAAACAAATCAAAATCAGACATACAAACAAATATAGAACAATAACAAATATACAAACATAATAGAACAAATCAAATATCAATAAAACAACAAATATCAATAAAACAACAAACGGAGACATCTCAGAGAAAACTAAAACGTGCTAAAAAACAGCACGACATTCCATACACTAATACTCCTCATAACCACTAGACAAAGACATTCCAAATCAACACATAACCCAACACAAGAACCCATTCATTAGACCAGGGGTTTCTCAAACTTTGTCATACCGCGACCCCATTTTATTTAGGAATTTTTTTGGGGACCCCACGCTTAATGTATCGCGTAATTTCAACATGGAATTAAGGAATATCAAAATAAAAGCACACGTTGTTGAACTTGATCATGCATATTTATTAGACATTTTAATTACAGCACTATGTTATCAATACACATTTATAAAACGAGGCATATTTAGCCAGAATATGTTGCCAGAACATTAAAAAAAAATAAAGATGTTTTTATTTTTTTTATTATAATTTTTTTACTTGCCAATGCACGACCACCCCACTGTCACCTACCCGCGACCCCAATTTGGGTCACAACCCCTAGTTTGAGAACCACTGCATTAGACACAGATTAGACCCAACCAAAATCAATCTCTTTCTGCATTACAGCCCCTCTTAGTCTCCTCTTAAATCCCACCTTACTGGTCATTGAAACCCTTGCAGCTGGGCAGCCCGCAGCAGAAGCCCAAGCGGCTGCGCGTCCTGGCCGACGTGTCCGGCAGCATGTACCGGTTCAACGGGGTGGACGGGCGGCTGGAGCGCTCCATGGAGGCGGTGTGCATGGTGATGGAGGCACTGGAGAGCTACGAGCACAAGTTCAAGGTGAGAGCAACACCTCTGGTGTCCCCTGGCAACCAGGTTACTATAGATACACACACAGTGCGCTGTGGTTAAAGGGGCAGTTAACCTTTATTTTTTTATATATATATATATATATATATATATATATATATGTAGTACTACAACTCTGTACAACGCTATACTCAGTAGTACTAATTTACATATTTTGTACACACCTGTACATTGTACATTACTATTGCACTTGTACTGTTACATGTGCACTCTGGTTGGATGCCAAACTTCTTTTCGTTGTACTGTACTTGTGCTGTATGATGACAATACACGTGAATCTAATCTAATCTCTCACCCGGAGTGCTACAGTATGTATCCATCCAGACAGTTTGGGTGTGATTTGGGAAACATCTTCCGTGATACACTGGAGCTGAATGACAGCTCGGTTTGTGGCATTCAAAATGTCTCTTTCCAGAAATCATGACCCGGTTACTTAAGATAATCCACAGCCCTTGTTGTCAACAGTTTCATTTGGGGACTATTTCCTACCGAAGTACGACCCCATAGTAATGTATGGCGGGTCGAAAATTGTTCCTACATGAATGATACTGTTCATGATGCCATGAACAAGATGCAGAGGTAATTTAACAGGAATTCCAAGTCGGCAGCTTATATTCTTTCAAGTCATGTCAACCCCTACTCAGCTGTCTGTGTAGCTGAAGCTAAAGGTGTCAAGTTACCACATGTTGGACAATGACAGGTTTGATCTATTAGTGACATCACACACGCAACTCAGAATTCAGGGAACAATAAGTTGTGTGACACTAAACATCCATTTAGTGTTTTTTTTACCGGCGTGGTGGTTTATCAAAATATCTACAGACTGTAATGTGGTAAGAATTGAGAATGTTGTTACACTAACTGTTAGGGTTTGTAACCGACCTCAAACGCAACGGCACAGAGAGGAAGTTCAGAGTTAGCCAAAGCAAGGGCGTATTTATTTACAGAGTCACAAGATGGAATGAAGTACAGCAATCGAACAAACGGGGAATCTGGCATGTGAAGATTGTTGCGGCTCTGCAGATACTCCCAGTAGGTAGTGGTGAGGAATTGGCTAGTGACGTTGAAGCGGCTCTGCAGATCCTCCCAGCTTTCACTCCCGGTGGAAACGGAGAGAGAGAGAAATCAGAGTTAGCCCAGCGCACACACAGAGGCAGAGAGGTGACTGATCCAGTATAAATCCAAGTGACTTGATCTTCGGTGTACCACACACAAGTTAGCAGAGTCCAGAGAAAAAACAATACGGTATCTTCAGTGTTAATCTTCAGTGTTAATCTAACACAAAAGTTAGGTGAGTCCAGTACAAACAAAAACGGGATCTCTTCGGTGTTCATCAAACACACAAAAAACTGATAATCCAAAAGACAGCTTCCAAAAACTCACCAGAGCGCAACGCGAGAAGCAGGCAGATTACGAGGCGTAGCTCCGAACGGGGAACCAGGTTCTCCACAGCAGTTCTCCACAAAAGATCCTGGAGAGCAAAAAGATAGCAACAGCGACGGGGAAAGCAGGTATATGCAGGTGTAATTCAAAACGACCCAACATCGATAGTAAGGGGGTCTGAGCATATAAAGCCTTCAGGGGCGCTAATTACAAGCTGTGACAGCTGCGGGATGAGATTGATACTTGCTCCAAAAGCGTGTGGCGGGGAAAGCACCAATCAAACACGGCACCTTAAAGGAACGGAGCGCGTGGCGGGGAATGCATTAATCACATAGTACCTTAAAGGAACGGAGCGTGTGGCAGGGAGCGGACCAAAACCTCACAGTACCCCCCCCTCCACGGGAGCCACCCGGCGACCAGCCCGACCTGGCTCGCCCGGATGGGCACGATGGAAGTCGGTGATCAGGCCGGGATCCACGATGAGCTGGCGGGAGACCCAACTCCGTTCTTCCGGACCGTACCCCTCCCAGTCCACCAGGTACTGGAAACCCCGACCCCGCCGTCGAACGCCCATCAACCGGCGGACCTGCCACTGGGGGTGACCGTCCACCATCTCGGGAGGAGGTGGTTCCGGAGCAGGAGGCATCAGGGGACTGAGAGAGACAGGCTTAACCCAGGACACATGGAAAACGGGGTGAATGTGCATGGACGCAGGAAGCTTAAGACTCACCGCCGCCGGACTGAGTACCTTCAGAACCTCAAAAGGACAGACGAACCGGGGGTTAAGCTTCTTGGCCGAGGACCGAAGTGGCGGAACTGACCATGGAGTTGATGGAGTACTCGACCCAGGGAAGGAAACGGCTCCAAGAAGCTGGTCTCTCGGCAGCCACACACCGAAGAGCAGACTCCACACTCTGGTTCATCCTCTCCGTTTGTCCGTTAGTCTGGGGATGATAACCAGAGGAAAGACTGACCGTTGCCCCCAATCCCTTGCAAAAAGCCCGCCATACCTGGGAAGTGAACTGGGGCCCCCGGTCCGAGACGACGTCCTGGGGAAAACCGTGGAGGCAAAACACGTGGCATGTCCGGAGGTCCGCCGAGGGAAGCTTGGGAAGGGCCACGAGGTGAACCCCCTTGCTGAACCGATCCACCACGGTCAGTAGGCACGTGTTCCCCTGGGAAGAAGGAAGACCCGTGACGAAGTCCAGCGCCACATGTGACCAAGGACGGCTCGGAATGGGAAGCGGCTGCAATAGCCCGGAGGGTGCCTGGTGGGAGGCCTTGCTGCGGGCGCAGACTGCGCAGGCCAGTACGAACTCCTTGACGTCGTTCCTCATGGTGGGCCACCAGAATCGACGAGCCAGGAAGGAGAACGTGCGATGAACGCCCGGATGGCAGGCGAACCGGCTGGTATGGCCCCACTGGAGGACCCGGGACCGGACCGAGTCGGGGACGAAGAGACGATGAACCGGTACATTGCCTGGAGCGCGATGGAAGCGTAGGGCACGCCTTACCACCCCCTCGATGCCCAAGGTGACTACTCCTACCACCCTGGCCTCAGGGAGGATGGGAGTCGGGTCCTCAGTGGTTGGAGCCCCCTTGGAGTGTAACCGGGACAGGGAGTCGGCCTTCGTGTTGCGGGAACCAGGGCGAAAAGTCAGCGAGAAGTCGAACCGACTGAGGAAGCTGGCCCATCTTGCCTGCCGGCCATTGAGGCGCTTGGAAGCACGGATGTACGTCAGGTTCTTGTGGTCCGTCCAAATGGTAAATGGCTCCTCGGCCCCCTCTAGCCAATGACGCCACTCCTCCAAGGCAGCCACAACCGCCAGCAGCTCCCGATTGCCGATGTCATAGTTCCTCTCGGCAGGGAGGAAACAACGCGAGTAGAAGGCGCACGGATGTACCTTCTGGTCTGTTGCCGACCGCTGGGATAAGATAGCTCCCAGTCCAGTATCCGAAGCATCCACCTCTACGATGAACTGTCTCTTGGGGTCTGGATGGAGCAAGATCGGGGCGGAAGTGAACCTCTTCTTGAGGGAGCGGAACGCAGCACACGCCGCTGGGGACCAGTCGAACGGCAGGGCGGGAGAGGTCAGCCCGGTAAGCGGTTCTGCCACTTGACTGTAGTTCCGGATGAACCTTCGGTAGAAGTTGGCGAACCCGAGGAAGCTCTGTAACTCCTTCCGAGAGGTGGGTTCCGGCCACTCCTCCACGGCCCGGATCTTGCGAGGATCAGCTCGGGTCAAGCCTCTCTCCACGATGAAGCCCAGGTAATCGACGGAGTCGGAGTGGAAACGGCACTTCTCCGCCTTGACGAAGAGCCGATTGTGGAGGAGGCGCTCCAGCACACGGCGGACATGCTGGATGTGTTCCTCGAGGGTCTTGGAGAAGATGAGGATGTCGTCTAGGTATACTACCACAAACTCCTCCAGCATGTCACAAAGGACGTCGTTCATGAGCGCCTGGAATACCGCCGGAGCGTTGGTGAGGCCGAACGGCATAACCAGGTACTCGTAGTGGCCCCTGGGAGTTTTGAAGGCGGTCTTCCACTCATCGCCCTCTCGGATACGGACTAGATGGTAGGCACTCCAGAGGTCCAGCTTGGTAAAGACGGTAGCCTGGGTGAGAGGCTCGAAGGTGGAGTTCATGAGAGGAAGAGGGTACTTGTTCTTAATGGTGATCTCGTTGAGCTGGCGATAGTCGATGCAGGGTCGAAGGTCTCCGTCCTTCTTCCCAACAAAGAAGAAGCCGGCCGCCACAGGAGAGGAGGAAGGCCGAATGAGTCCTGCTTCCAAGGACTCAGAGATGTATTGATCCATCGCTGCCTTCTCAGGGACGGTCAGACTGTAGAGGCGGCTGCCGGGGAGGGGAGCCCCTGAGCGGAGGTCGATGGCACAGTCGTAAGGCCGGTGAGGCGGAAGGGCCTGAGCCCTGGACTTACTGAAAACCTCCATGAGGTCGTGGTAATCGGGGGGTATGGTCGAGAGGTCCGGAGGCGGCTCACAAACGGATCTCCGGGTCGAGGGACAGGACGCCGCCTGAAGACACTGGGCATGACAGGAGGAACTCCACCCCCTGATGGTACCGGAGGACCAGGCGATGTGGGGCTCGTGCAGCGCGAGCCAGGGCCGGCCCAGGACTACTGGGACAAGAGGGGATCTGGTGATAAAAAACTGGAGTCTCTCAACGTGGTTACCAGCAATGGTGAGCAGGACAGGGCAGGTGCGTTGAGTGATGTCAGCCAGGCGGTGTTGGTCCAATGTGAATACCTCCAATGGCCTCACTAGGTCCTCAAGTGGAATGTTGGCCCGGGTAGCAAACTCGAAGTCTAGGAAACTCTCGTCAGCCCCCGAGTCAATGAGTGCCTCCACCGTGGCCCGTTGGTCCGCCCAGGCCAGGGTGACGCTCATCAGACGGCTAGGTGGTGCACGGTTCTGGGAACGAGAAAAACGGCTCACCAGGATCTCCCGGGGTCCCGGCGAGCCTGGTCTTTTGGCCGGGTGGGGCAGTTGGCGATACGGTGTCCATCCCGACCGCAGTAGAGGCAAAGGCCGGACCTGAACCTCGCCTCCCGTTCAGCTTGGCTAAGATGAGAACGTCCCAGCTGCATGGGTTCCTCCCCGGGCACCGAACGGGAGGGAAAAGAGCCACCAGTCGTGTTGGGAGCAGGGCGGCCCGCAGTACCGTCACGAGTACGGGGGGTCTGGAGTACCTCTGGAGGTCCCTGTCGGGTTCTCTCACGTCTTCTCTCCTGGAGGCGTCCGTCGATGCGAATGGCGAGGCTGAACAGGTCCTCGAGGGACTCAGGTTCCTCACGGGTCGCGAGCTGGTCCCTGACAGCGTCGTTGAGCCCCCTCATGAAGGTGAGACGAAGTGCTTGATCGTTCCAACCGCTCTCCGTTGCCGCCAGTCTGAACTCCAGCACGTAGTCGGTGACCCCGCCACTGCCCTGCCGGAAGGTACCCAACCGGGCTCCAGGGTCCTGGCCACGGGCTGGGTGGTGGAAAACCCTGCGGAGCTCAGCCACGAAGTCTGGGTAGGAAAAACAAAAACCTGCCCCCATTGCCCAGGAGGCAGTGACCCACTGGGCTGCCCGGCCTGAGAGCAAGTTAGTCATGTAAGCCACTTGGGCTCCCCTTGAAGTGAATCGGCTGGGTTGATGACGAAAAACCAACTCACATTGCATGATGAATGTGGCACAATCCTCGAAGTTACCATCGAACAACCGTGGTTCGGAGAGACGGGGCTCCCGAGTTGCGGGATCGGGAGGCGCGGGACCTGCCAGGGCTGCGGGTGATGCTCCGGCCGAGGCTCCTGAAGTAAGTGGGGTTACAAGCAAGGTGTTAACGGTCTTACTCAGCGCTTGTAATTGGAGGAGAATATTAGACTGCTGGCTAGCCAGAGAGCCAAGGGACCCCTGAATAGGCAGGACCTGCTCTCGGAGCTCCTGTACAGCAGCCGCACCTAGCTGTAGGCTGTAGTCGTTGGTTAACTCTATCTGGACTGCCAACGCTGTTCTGACCCTCTCTGTGTCGGTTGGGTCGTAATGTTAGGGTTTGTAACCGACCTCAAACGCAACGGCACAGAGAGGAAGTTCAGAGTTAGCCAAAGCAAGGGCGTATTTATTTACAGAGTCACAAGATGGAATGAAGTACAGCAATTGAACAAACGGGGAATCTGGCATGTGAAGATTGTTGCGGCTCTGCAGATACTCCCAGTAGGTAGTGGTGAGGAATTGGCTAGTGACGTTGAAGCGGCTCTGCAGATCCTCCCAGCTTTCACTCCCAGTGGAAACGGAGAGAGAGAGAAATCAGAGTTAGCCCAGCGCACACACAGAGGCAGAGAGGTGACTGATCCAGTATAAATCCAAGTGACTTGATCTTCGGTGTACCACACACAAGTTAGCAGAGTCCAGAGAAAAAACAATACGGTATCTTCAGTGTTAATCTTCAGTGTTAATCTAACACAAAAATTAGGTGAGTCCAGTACAAACAAAAACAGGATCTCTTCGGTGTTCACCAAACACACAAAAAACGTATAATCCAAAAGACAGCTTCCAAAAACTCACCAGAGCGCAACGCGAGAAGCGGGCAGATTACGAGGCGTAGCTCCGAACGGGGAACCAGGTTCTCCACAGCAGTTTTCCACAAAAGATCCTGGAGAGCAAAAAGATAGCAACAGCGACGGGGAAAGCAGGTATATGCAGGTGTAATTCAAAACGACCCAACATCAATAGTAAGGGGGTCTGAGCATATAAAGCCTTCAGGGGCGCTAATTACAAGCTGTGACAGCTGCGGGATGAGATTGATACTTGCTCCAAAAGCGTGTGGCGGGGAAAGCACCAATCAAACACGGCACCTTAAAGGAACGGAGCGCGTGGCGGGGAATGCATTAATCACATAGTACCTTAAAGGAACGGAGCGTGTGGCAGGGAGCGGACCAAAACATCACACTAACAGGCATGAAGCCTGGTATTACCCACAGTAACATGAGAATCAGTTATTATTATTATTATTATTATTATTATTATTATTATTATTATTATTATTATTATTATTATTATTATTAAGAAACTGTATTTGTATAGCACCCAAGTATTGCAGCCAAAAGTGCTTTACAGCAGTAATTTACAGTACAATAATGACAGTGTGGATGTAAGGAGTCTAAGGGGCCTTTCTCACTCACCAATCGGGGTCGAATCGGCGCCCCCGGGGACGGGGGGGAGTGTTCTCACTCAGACGGACACACCCCTTTTGGGTGCGACGCGGCGCTGATTCGGAATACACACACAATGACACACACAACGTCGTTACTGTAATGCTTTTCATGCTTGCTTGAATTTTGGGCAGATAAAACCACACAGCAACAACTGGACAATACCCACAAAAACGATATTTATGGGCAATTTGAGAGTTCAGACCTCAACCAAAAACAAGCATGTGAAGCCTCACAGCTCAGTGGATGAAAACATGAAGCCGCGTTACAAAGCACAGCACTTCCCTGGCTCGCATTAGGCCACAATGCTATACTGTTATACTGGCATATTCCATTCACGTTAGCATGTAAGCTAACAAAATCAGCGCCGACGAGACTAAACTCAGCTTTTGGTGTTCAATTGTGTTGATGTTAGTTTTGTTTCATCAACAAATGAGAGGCAGAACACACAGTGAATGTATCCGTTTTGTTTATTGCACGTTCTTTGCTGAAAAATAAGTGCTACAGTGCCAGTGGCTATACTAGACTAGTACTAGGCTAAGCTAACTAGCATTAGCCGTTAGCTTAGCGTTAGCCCTGGGAAACGCTCAAAAGCTAACTCTACAACACCATCCATTCGTGATAAAATGGGGTGGGTTATATTGACAAGGCTTGACAACAGAGGTTCAAATATAACTTCATATTTATTGGTTATTTGTTCATTTTATATCAGCATCCAGTCTCCGCCGTCGTGTTGACACACTTCCTGTTTACATTTTCGAACGTGACATCATCGCCTACGGCAAGCGTAAACGCTCAAAACGCAAACCGTAAACAGAACCCGGAGCGAACCAAGACTGAAGTGTGTACACAAACTAGAGGGGGGAGAGGGAGGGGGGAGTTTGCATCAGATCTTGGAACGGACCAGAACGGATCAGATCTTGGAACGGACCAGAACGGAATGGAATGGAACCGAATGGGTGAGTGAAAAAGGCCCCTAAGTGGCAGAGTTTATTAAAAAGCTACGGTGAAGAGGTATGTTTTTATCTTACTTTTTAATTTTTTATTATCTTTTTCCAATTTTTTTCCGTTTTTCTCCCATCCCAATGTTAGTCGTTATGCCAATTCCCAATCCCCTTCCTGGTCGTTGCGCACTCTACCCCCTACTGTCGGTCCGGGAGGGCGGAGACTATCACATGCTTCCTCCGACACATGTGTACCCAGCCCACCGCTTCTTTTCACCTGGCAGCGCGGACTCTCACTGGGAGAGTGTAACGTGTGGAAGGTCACACTACCTCTCTTAGATCCTTCCCTTGCTGTGCAGGCGCCCCGACCGAACTGTAGGAGTCGCTGTTTACAACGACCAGGACCCACCCTCGCCGGGTTTCCCACCCTCTAACACTGCCAATTGTGTTAGTATGGACGGTCGGCCAACCCGGAAGCACCACAGCTGGATTCGATCCCACTGTCTCTGTGGTGGTAG
The DNA here is from genome assembly GCF_963971535.1 of Notolepis coatsorum. Taxonomy (NCBI): domain Eukaryota; kingdom Metazoa; phylum Chordata; class Actinopteri; order Aulopiformes; family Paralepididae; genus Notolepis; species Notolepis coatsorum. Next base: position 170,205,245 of record NC_140167.1, read on the forward strand.
ACAGACGCTTAGTCCGCTGCACTACCTGGCCGCCCTCATTTTTATCTTACTTTTGAAGATATTTTGTGATCTCTAGCCTAATGTCCATAGGCAGGGCGTTGCATAGCTTTGGTGCATAATTCGCAAAGGCTACATCCCCGATTTTCATTTAAGCAGCTCACTTGTTGATCTCAATCTTAGGAAAACCCTACTTTTCCGCTTTCATCTCAGCAGAGATTAGAGACAGAACTGTATTTGGTAAATTCCCCAGTCAGTGAAGCATCAGCTTGCCACCCTGGTGATATGGTGGAAGATTACTAGGTAAGGTCATAGGGCATCGTCTAGACGGACACTTCCTGGACGGTTTCCCTGGAAAGGACTCGTTAGATTGGAGCTGTTGACAGCCTCACTGACTTGACACATTCTGACTGAGTTTGTACACTCTTACAGTGCCAAACAACATCACAACCTGCTCTCCTCTCAAAATAAACAATATAATTAACTCTATTTTTATATTCAGAGTAGTGTTGTCAAAAATATCGAAATATCGATACATATCGATACTGAATATTTAAAACGGTTTCGATACTCATTTCCCGAAATATCGATACTTTCTGCAGTATCGATACCAGCTGGCTTGCTCCCGCAAGTTGTTGACAGACAGACACGCTGCTGTCCTCCTCCTCCTCCTCAGAGACCAACAGACACAAGCTGCTGCAGCCTCCTCCCCCTCACAGACGCGTCAGACCCGTCTTCAGTTTGTAAACAAAGCTATTAGCTAACGTTAGCTAGTCCGTTAGCTCCGTCCGTTAGCTCCGTTAGCTTATGCTAGCTAGCTGGCCACCTTTATAATTACTTCATGGAAACGGAGTAACGTTAGGTCGAGTTCATTCATACTACACTAGTACACGTATGAACTTGACATAGCGTTACCCCGTTTCCAACGTTAGGTCGAGTTCATTCATACTACACTAGTACACGTATGAACTCGACATAACGTTACCCCGTTTCCATGAAGTGTTTAATGAGCAGCAATCTTGTTGAAAATGTAACGTTAATAAATGCTCCGAGCATAGCTCCGGAGATATCTCTCTCTCTCTCTCTCTCTCTCTCTCTCTCTCTCTCTCTCTCTCTCTCTCTCTCTCTCTCTCTCTCTCTCTCTCTCTCTCTCTCTCTCGCCGTCATGAAAATTGTTGTAGTTGTTGTTTTAACCAAATAAAAAGCAGCAGCACTATTGCATAACTGAGTCATGTTTGCTATGTATTTCTTTCTTTAGGGGAGTTTGTTTCACAGTTTTAGCATGATGTTTTATAGATGGCTAGGTTAAACAGGTTTTTGTTTTTAAGAGGGGTTTGATTTAGATTAGATAATTTAGTTATTTTTAAATGTCTGATCTAAAGATAAACAAAGGGGTTTAAAGGTGTTATATTTATCTTCTCTTATAGTACCAGAGATAAGGTGAGGAGAATCAACCAGCAACAAAAGCAAAATTTGTTAAAAAAATTAATAAAAAAAATATTATTATTATAATTTTTATTTTTTTTGGTATCGAAATGGTATCGAAATATCGATACTTTTCAAGGTATCGTATCGAAGTCGAAATTCCAGTATCGTGACAACACTAATTCAGAGTTAATTATATTGTTTACACTGTTTACTTTCTCCTCATATTTTCATATTCAGATACAATTGTATTGCCTATAATGTATGTCTTTCTACTATTACCCTGCCCATACCTGTACCTCCCCTCCCCCATGCTGCTATGACGCCCAAATTAATCAATAAATAGGAATATTCTTATCTTATATTATCTTATCTCATCTTAATCTATACAGTAGTTATCCGCTGCTGAGGTGTGGCTGTCAGTTACAGGGAGAGATGCAGAGAGGGCAGAATAGTGGAGCGCAGGAGGAGAGAGAGAACATGGAGGGAGGGAGGGAGGGAGGGAGGGAGGGAGGGAGGGAGGGAGGGAGGGAGGGACAGTGAGGCGTGAGTATATGTGGGGGGGGGGGGCAGACATCCTGGCCCCTCAGTCTTACCCTCCTCAACCTTCCTATGATCACATATCAGTGTCATACACACACACACACACACACACACACAGACACACGCACACACCCACACATACACGCACACACACACATCCACTTAACAGTTTCAATGCTACTTATCACATATCAGTGTAACTGCTTTCCTTGCATAAGACACCTTTACATAAAACTGCATCTGATAACACAAGTCGTACACACTTCAACACCCCCCCACCTGCCCTTCACACGCATGAGATAGATAACACATACGCACACAGACACACGCACATGCAAACACCCACACACACACACACCCAGCCCACACACACACGTATCTAGATGTCTGAAATACCCAGACATCGCGGAGTCCACTCCGAGCACGCTTAGCCGTTCACATTTCTACATATAGACGGTTTCCAGACTGACAACAATAAGAAGACCCGCGTTTATTTCCGACGTTCACTAATACGACAATAACTCGCAGGAAAACACAACGCGGGTCCGAACGCTTCCCTGGCGGCGGGCTTTCCAGCGAGAGCGTCTCCCGAGCTGTGGGATTTAGCCGCGGTGTGAACGCCGCAGACACCCAGGCTCTGGGCACCGAGACAGTCACCGGGAACAGCGGGGCGGCGGTGAGACGCGCGGGCGCATACCTTTCACTGCGGTTATCAGATATAACCCCGTGTCCCGAAAATAGCAGTAGTAGCTGAGCCCACGGGAGCTGGCGGCCGGGACGCGGACTTACGTAAAAGCCCCGCTCCGGTGAGTGGTCTCGGAGAAGCATGTCCGTGATGTGACACGGCTAGCGTTACCGGGGGCGTTAGCTAAGGATAGTATAGCTGCCTGTACTGGCTTTCTAGTCCCATTGCCTCACCACACCCTGGTCCGGTCTCACTGTCCATAAAGAGGCCTACAGACAACATCAACAGCTCTACAAAGACGCCCTCAACTCTGCACGCTCCTCCCACTACTCCGCTATCATACAGTCTGGCAGCAACAACCCCAGGACTCTGTTTTCCACCATCAACACACTTCTTAAACCCTCTGACACAATCTCCTGTTCCTTCACTGTCAGTAAATGTGTCTCCTATCTGTCACATCTCCAAACAAAAATTGACAAAATCCACACCCAACTAACAATTGCCTCCGCCAACACTATCTCCCCTCCGGATTCAACCCCCTCTCCACCGCCCAACCCACCTTTTACATCCTTCACTGAAATCACTGCATCGGACCTATCCTCCATTCTCTCTACAATGAAAACTTCTACCTGCATCCTGGACCCTATCCCCTCCATCCTAGTCAAGGCTTGTCTCCCTGCCCTTTCTCCCCTAATCACCTCCATTGTAAACACCTCTCTGACCACTGGCCTATTTCCCCCCGCCCTCAAAATTGCTTCTGTCACCCCCCTACTAAAAAAACCCGGTCTCAACCCTGAAACCCTTGATAATTTCCGCCCCATTTCCAACCTCCCCTTCCTCTCAAAAATAATTGAGCGAGCCATTGCCTCCCAATTAAAATCCTACCTCGACAACAATAACCTTTATGATACATTTCAATCCGGATTCCGCACCAAACATAGCACCGAAACTGCTCTTCTAAAGGTCACCAACGACATACTCCTCTCTGCCGACTCTGGTTCCCTCTCCATCCTCATTCTCCTAGACCTCAGCGCTGCTTTTGACACCATCAGTCACCCCATCCTCATCACTCGTCTCCAGTCCTCCGTTGGCATCTCCGGAATCCCCCTCACCTTGCTCCAATCATACCTCTCACACAGGCACCAATTCATCTCTATCAACAACTGCAAATCCCCCACTGCCCCCATCACTCATGGTGTCCTCCAAGGCTCAGTACTTGGTCCCCTGCTCTTCATCCTCTACATCCTTCCACTTGGTCTGATTCTCCGCCAACATGGCCTGCGTTTTCACTGTTATGCAGACGACACTCAGCTCTACCTCTCCACCAAGACTATCACTCCAGCCACTCTCTCCACCCTCAGCACCTGCCTCACAGACATCAAAACATGGATGCAAAATAACTTTCTCAAATTAAACTGCAATAAATCAGAAATCATCATTATCGGTCCAAAATCCCTGACCAGCCACACCCAGGATTTCACCCTAAATATTGATGGTACCATTGTCACCCCCTCCACTCACGTCCGTAACCTTGGCATCATCCTGGACTCCACCCTTTCTTTCCTCCCCCATGTGAACCACATAACCAAATCTGCCTTCTATCACCTCCGGAACATTGCTCGTCTTCGCCCCTCCCTATCACTCTCCGCTGCTGAAACACTGGTTCATGCATTCATATCATCAAGACTAGATTACTGCAACAGCATCCTCTACGGCTCACCAAACACTATTCTCAATAAACTCCAATATGTCCAAAACTCTGCTGCCCGCATGCTCACCTCCACCCGTCGCTCTGATCACATCACCCCTGTCCTCCACAACCTCCACTGGCTTCCAATCAAATACAGGATACATTTTAAAATACTACTCATCACATTTAAAGCCCTCAACAACCTTGCCCCTCCCTACCTGTCCGACCTCCTCCACCGTCACACGCCCACCCGTCGCCTTAGGGCTGCAGATGCCAACCTCCTAACACCTCCCACGACCAAGCTCCGGACCTGGGGCGACAGGGCCTTTGCTGCTGCTGCCCCCTCCCTCTGGAATGCCCTCCCCAGCCATATCCGTGATGCAAACACCCTGACATCTTTTAAATCAGCCCTCAAAACTCACCTTTTCAATCTTGCTTTTGACCTCTAATTCTGTCGGTTTTATTTTATTTTGTCATGTATTATTTTTGTTCTGTTTTGTTCTGTTTTTTTGTTTTGCCATAGTTTGTCTCTCCTGCCCATGTGAAGCGTCTTTGAGCACCTGGAAAAGCGCTATATAAAATAGATGTATTATTATTATTATTATTATCACTCCTCACCTTGTAGTTTTACATTAATTAATGAGTTGCTTAACCCTTTCACTACAGAAGGTTAACCCTTTCACTACCACACTACAAAGGGTTAACGCTTTCACTACCACACTACAAAGGGTTAACGCTTTCACTACCACACTACAAAGGGTTAACCATTCACTACCACACTACAAAAGGTTAATGCTTTCACTACCGCACTACAAAGGGTTAACACTTTCACTACCACACTGCAGAAGGTTAATCTTTCACTACCACACTACAGAAGGTTAACCCTTTCACTGCCACACTACAGACGGTTAACCCTTTCACTGCCACACTACTATAGAAGATTAACCTTTCACTACCACACTACAGAAGGTTAACCTTTCACTACCACACTACAACGGTTAACCATCTTTAGTGTGTTAGTGAAAGGGTTAACCTTCTATAGTGTGGTAGTGAAAGGGTTAAAGGCCGGCGACGCTGTTGAACAACACAACGTGTCGTTCAGTAGAACCTTAGTTGAATGTTTCTGTGTCATGGGTTGGAAGCAGCAGTGCTGCACATATGTTTCTAGTTTCAATTAAAAAAGTTAGATAAGATATTCCTTTAATGATCCCCTTGGGGGGAATTCAGGCTCATACAGTAGCAGCATGGGGAGGGGTGGTACAGGTATGGGCAGGGTAATAGTAGAAAGACATAAATATAGGACATACTGGAGGGCTAGGGCTAAAGCATGGTGAACTCTCCCTCTAAGTAAGACGTATTGCAGGGCTAGGGCTAAAGCATGGTGAACTATCCCTCTAAGTAAGACGTATTGCAGGGCTAGGGCTAAAGCAGGGGTGGGCAATTATTTTTCCCAGGGGGGCAAATGAGCAACTGAAAATATTTTGGAGGGCCGGGCCAAAATTCCAAACTCAATTATGCATAATATACATTTTATTTCTATATAAAAAGCAGTAAATGGCATTGTTTTGACCGCTGGTAAGAGTGTATGTTATTATTTGCCAATTAAAAGGTGAGGTTAGCTTTCAAAAATATCATTTATTCAAATAGAATTTCCAAAATGATAACATTTTAATTTTAATTAATAACAAAGGGCATTTTGAGTTTCATATACTATTGAAACAAGGATTTTCTTAGCTTTCTAAAGACATCACATCATCTTTGTAGCCAAAATAAACAAGACATGTGACTGAACTGTGTAAAGAAAAGTGTCCCAGTTTTGTAGCCTTTTTGACTTTACATGCCTATATTAAACATTTAATGTTTTCAGAACTGTGCAAAAAAAATAAAAAAGATCATGTGTCCCATTTCACTTGTTATATTTCCACATTTTAGTGTTCCTAGGTTATTTTTTTTCATTCAGTGTGATAAATCCAGTCTCTTTTGAGCTTTAACAAGTCCATCAAAGTCAGGTTGAATGTCTGAGGTGGAGATGCGAAGCACAGCTGACAGATGTTCATCAGTGAGAGAGGATCTGTACCTGGATTTGGTAAACGTCATGACTGAGAATGTCTGTTCACATATGTAGGTGGATCCAAAGAGAACCAACATCTTCTGAGCATGTCTCCTCATGTTTGGAAGGTTCTCCTCCTTGAGAGCAGAGTAGAACTCTAGCAGTGATGCTGACTTAAAGTGATCTTTCAGTAGTGAATCAGACTGCAGGTCAATGAGTTCAAGCTGAACAACTATCAACACTGCAGGTAAAGGGAGAGGAAACCAGCTGCATTTCATCCTCAACCTTTTTGAAATCTTGAAAACGCCTTGAAAATTCATCATGCAGTGATCAGCTGATGGTTTGACTTCTTTCAGGGTTTTCATGTGTTCGAGATTGTTGCTGCCTAGTTGCCTTGAAATTAATTGCAACTTTGTCATGAAGGCTTTCACATGGCTATGCATTTCATGAGCAAAAATGCCCTTGCCCTGCAGTTGTGTGTTCAGTAGGGATGGGTACCATTCACATTTGAACCGATACGGTACCGGTACCTGTGAATCGATACCGGTACCCAACGGTACCTTTTTTCTGTACTTTAGTCTCTAAAAATGTAATCTACCTACCTCAGTTATGAAAAAAAAAATCCAAACTTCAAATAACCACACTTTCGACCGTTTTCGGCTTGCCCCGACTGCTTTGTTGTTGAATCAAGTAAAATCCTAGGTACGCGTATATTGTGCGTGTGAACGTTGACATGAAAAGAAAAAAGTAAAAAAAAATATATATATAAAAAAATAATTCAATTCTTTATTTTTAATTTTTTTTATTATCATGTAATCTTTTGCGGGGGGTCAGAATCATCCCGCGGGCCGTATTTGGCCTGCGGGCCGTACAATGCCCAGGTCTGGGCTAAAGCATGGTGAACTATCTCTCTAAATAAGGGTTAAAGCAGTGTTTCTCAAAGTGTGGGGCGCGCCCCCCAGGGGGGGCGCAGAGGCATGACAGGGGGGGCCTTGAGATTACATTTTTTTTTTTTTTTTTTTATTACAGAAAATTGTCACTAAAGTGCTATCTGTTGCAGCTGCACTGTTCTCCATGAAAATACCATATTTGGATAAGTTTGACCATTTCTCAAAATCTGAAAATCATTATTTAATAAAACACAGAAAAGGATCACCAAGTTACTCTGGATAAAAAAAAACGTTACAGACAACATTGAGACAAAGCTTCCTGACACAGCTCCATCCAAACTCTTGGAAGAACTCATTGAAATCTCATCTGATACCACCTGGAGAGCTAGTTTCAGAGTGTGGTGCTGAGTACCAAGTATCTCATGATGCAGCAGTTAAGGTGTTGATACCATTCAGCACCACATATCTGTGTGAAGCTGGCTTTTCATCCATGACAGCTCTGAAAACAAAATATATGGCCAAGTTGAGCCTTGAGGATGACATGCGTGTTGCCTTGTCAAAGACTGACAGCAATAAAGACTGTTTGCTTATTTCCTATGTTCGCTTTGTAAATTCCCAGTCACTGAGTGAAGATCTGCTGTTTTGCAAATATGTCAAAAACAGAGCGACAGTTACCTGACAGAACATGGACTGAAATGGGAGAACTGTGTTTGCTCTGACGGTGCGCAGGCCATGGCAGGGAAAAGGAGGGGGCTACAGGCGCTCATCAAGGGGTCTCGCCAAACGTGCAATGGATGCACTGTCAATTCACAGAGAGGCGCCAGCGTCAAGACAGCTTAGCCCTGAGCTGAATGAGGTTTTGACAGAAGTTATAAACGTGGTAAATTTCATCAAAACCCGACCCCTGAAAGCGTGCCTGTTCTCTGCGCTGTGTGAGGAGATGGGAGCTGACCATTCTGCAGTGCTGTTTCACAGCAAGGCAAGGTGGCTCTCGCGAGGGAAGGTGTTTTCAATTTGAAAGGTCACGATATTGGTGTTATTTAAATAAATTTAAACATGGCCCATTTCATGACTATTTTGTTGGGGCGAGGGGGGGGGGGCCCAAAATATTTTGGTCCGCCAAAGGGGGGCCTGACAGAAAAAGTTTGAGAAGCACTGGGTTAAAGCATGGTGAACTATCCCTCTAAGTAAGACGTACTGGAAGGCTAGGGCTAAAGCCTGGTGAACTATCTCTCTAAGTAAGGGCTAAAGCCTGGTGAACTATCCCTCTAAGTAAGGGTTAAAGCATGGTGAACTATGCGGCTAGGTGGTGTAGTGGGCAAGGTGCTCGCCACCAATGCAGGAGACGCTGGGTTCGAGCCCAGCTCTCCACATTGCTATCAGCTTGGCTGGTCGTTCATACTAATACAATTGGCAGTATTAGGGGGTGGGAAGCTGATGGGTGGGGATCGGACGTTGTGGACAGCGACTCCTACAGGTCGGTTGGTGCGCCTGCGCAGCAGAATCAGGAAGCGACAAGGGCGGCGTGTCCCTCCCACGCAGACCCCCACCGCTGAGAGATCGCGCTGTGCAGGTGAAAAGATGAGACGGCTGCTTCCTCGAGTACCGGAGGGGACACGTGATGTAAGGCTTCGTCCACATTGCAGCCGGCTTGTGGGAGGCATGGCCTAACAGCGTTCGAGACAGGGGAGGGTAGAATTGGACGATACGAAATTGGGATGGGAGAAAAATAGAAAATGGGAGAAAAAGTAGATAAAAAAAAGCATGGTGAACTATCCCTCTAAGTAAGGGCTAAAGCATGGTGAACTATCCCTCTAAGTAAGGGTTAAAGCATGGTGAACTATCCCTCTAAGTAAGACGTACTGGAGGGCTAGGGCTAAAGCATGGTGAACTATCCCTCTAAGTAAGACATACTGGAGGGCTAGGGCTAAAGCATGGTGAACTATCCCTCTAAGTAAGACGTACTGGAGGGCTAGGGCTAAAGCATGGTGAACTATCCCTCTAAGTGGGAGCAGTTGGGGGATGCTGCTCTGTAAATCCCCCAGCTGTTTCCACTCGTCGGAAATATTACCGTAGGATTGTTTATGTCCTTTTGACACGTGGATCCTGACATCCTGACTTTGAAGACCTGAATTATTTGTGTGAGCTATTTCCAGTCCGTAAAACTGACAGATGTTCACCTAAAGCTCTGCTAAATTAGATGTTAGTATGTTGTTCTGCAGCAGCATTGCCTTCCTTAAAGGTCCCCTCCACTCAAAACTACAAATGTGTTTTTGTCCTCTTGGAGGCCTGACTTTGACTATACAGATTGTTATTAACTCCTCTTGGAGGCATGACTTTGACTATACAGATTGTTATTAACTCTTGGAGGCATGTCTTTGACTATACAGATTGTTATTAACTCTTGGAGGCATGACTTTGACTATACAGATTGTTATTAACTCTTGGAGGCATGACTTTGACTATACAGATTGTTAATAATTCTTGGAGGCATGACTTTGACTATACAGTATGTTATTAACTCCTCTTGGAGGCATACCTTTGACTATACAGATTGTTATTTGTTCAGAACTTGTCACCAGAGCGCCCTGTTCACATTCTTCCTCTGATGACGGAGAGCTTCACTGTACTTCCCTGAATTCTGAGTTGTGATGTCACTAATAGATCAAACCTGTCATTGTGCAACGTGTGGTAACTTGACACCTTTAGCTTCAGCTACACAGACAGCTGAGTAGGGGTTGACATGTCTTGAAAGAATAATAAGCTGCCGACTTATATCGGTAAATATCTGTGGTTCTTGTTGCCAATTAGCATATTGATAGATCCCTGCATCTCAATGAGGGTAAAGATCCCTCCGACATTTACTGTAGTTTATTGAACAATTCTGGTGGAAAAACCAAACTAATTGTTATTCAATATACAATATTTTTAAAGTGCTATAAACACGTGTAGAGAGGATTTAGGATTTAGGAGGATTTACTTTATTCCTTCCCCCTTGCGTATCTCATGGCTTTTACACTTGTCCCCATGTCTCCGCTGGGCAGTATGACATAGTGGGCCACTCAGGTGATGGCTGTGACATTGAGCTGGTCAGAACAGACAAAACCCCCAAGAACAACAAAGAAAGACTAAAGGTCCTAAAGGTACGTATTTATTAGTGTGTGCCACCCACACTGTAGTTATCTATACTATTTTTCTTTCTTTCTTTCTTTCTTTCTTTCTTTCTTTCTTTCTTTCTTTCTTTCTTTCTTTCTTTCTTTCTTTCTTTCTTTCTTTCTTTCTTTCTTTCTTTCTTTCTTTCTTTCTTTCTTTCTTTCTTTCTTTCTTTCTTTATTCCACCGATTTTGCAAACACAACTCCTGCCAGAGCGTTTCACTGCACCGTTTGGCTACGAATCGACTTTAAACGGGAAAATTTCGGTCCCATTGGAAATGCATTGCAAGTTAGAGTGCGGCTGCTGGAATAATTTTTTTTCCACTACCTTGGGTAAATTGCGAGAGTGATCTCAATTTTGGACGTAGAAAAAAAACACATCAAAACGATGACACGGCTGTCAGCTCGCTCACAAAATAAAAATAAATGGAATTGGACATTTCTATCTCAACTGACAACCATTTGTTTGAAGGTTCTCCTCCCCATAGACCGCAATGTAATCCCACTCTAGGAATCCGAAGATTTTTTTGCTTTTTTCCCCTTCTGTTCCGATCGCCACCGACGCCACAATTGTCGAAGGAATGCCACAATATCGCACACAACCCTTCGCCTACTCGTTTAAGTGCTCACGTGTGCGTCACAACGCTTCATCTCGTATAGTTTTCTTTTAATCAACGTGACAATGCAGTCATGCATCTGCCTCCATAGACATGCATTGGATGGAAAGTGCAAGTCATTATGATTGCATCACCTGTGTGGCTCATGGCTCATGATTGGTTCAGCCTAACAGCTGTGAGGCTCATGGCTCATAGCTCAGCTGACCTGCCAATGACCTCATCCACTTAACCCGTCATTGCCCCTCTGTGTTGCAGTACTGAATTGCTGGACAGCGCCCTCTGTCTTGCGGGTTGTGTCATTGTACTCAGTAGGGATATCCTCTTTCATTGGTCGATGTTGACCACCTTTCATTGGTCGATGTTGACCACTCCCCCGATCATTAGACCACGCCCACTTAGGCCACACACCCTCAGTGTATCTCTTGAACCGTTTGTCGTAGAGACTTGCGGGTTGTTCCATTGTACTCGGTAGGGATATCCTCTTCCATTGGTCGATGTTGACCACTTCCCCGATCCTTAGACCATGCCCCCTTAGGCCACACCCCCTCAGTGTATCTCTTGAACCGTTTGTCGTAGAAACTTGCGGATTGTGCCATTGTACTCGGTAGGGATATCCTCTTTCATTGGTCGATGTTGACCACTCCCCCGATCATTAGACCACGCCCCCTATGCCACACCCCCTTAGTCCCGAACAATTTCAAAAACTCGGAAAAGTCCGAAAAATTTAAAAAACTCGGAAAAGTCTGAAAAATTTCAAAAACTCGGAAAAGTCGGAAAAATCCGAAAACTCGGAAAAGTCCGAAAACTCAGAAAAATCTGAAAAGTCCGAAGAATACGAAAATGTTCACATGGTCTTCAAATGGTCTATGTTGACCACTCCCCCGATCCTTAGGCCGCGCCCCCTTTTTGTATCCTTTGAACCGTTTGTCATAGAGACTCGCGAGAGACCCTCTCCCGTTGGCCGGCGGTGCACAGGCGTCACCCACACTTTCACAATTTCCCCCGCGCGGAATTGTCTAGTTTTTATTTGTATTTTATTTGATTTATTATTATAATTGTTTTGTCTCTTTTATAAGACAGCACAATTAACAGGGTTGCAGACATAAAAACAACAATTTACAATAAAAAAATTAATAGAAATGACACAATCACAAAAAATTCTTAAAAAATCCATCAATATTCGTCACACGTCATCATCAGGGTTCATACTGGGGCAGCAAAGAATCTATCTAAACATATGCAGCCAGATGTTCCTCCAAGTCATTAAAATGACTTGAAATGCGTCCAGTGAGACCAGCTGCCGGAAATTCAGATCATTTTGCAACTGATTCCAAGCAGAGCGGCGTACTTACTTACACGCCCTTTTGACCAATTCACTGCGGCCTTTAGGCACAGAGAGTAGGAATAAGTCAATAACTTCCCACACTTTTCTGAAGGATCCATAGATGAACCAAGGATAGCCTTGAAAATAAAGATATTATTTATTCATTCATTGTTTATTCATTCATTGATTCATTGATTCAGCCATTCATATTCATTTATTAATTCATTCAGCCATTCATTCATTTGTTCTCTCTCTGTCTCACTCTCTTGTCTCTCCTCTCTCTCTCTCTCTCTCTCTCTCTCTCTCTCTCTCTCTCTCTCTCTCTCTCTCTCTCTCTCTCTCTCTCTCTAATCACTTCTCTCTCTCTGTCCCTCTCTCTCACTCTCTTGTCTCTCTCTTTCTCACTCTTCTCTCCCCCCCTCTCTCTCTTCCCCCCTCTCACTCGCTCCCCCCCCCCATTCTACCTATCTCTCCCCCCCTCTCTCTCCCTCTCTCTCCCTCTCTGTATCTCTCTTTCTCACTCTCTTCTCCCCCCTCTCTCTCTTCCCCCCTCTCACTCGCTCTCCCCCCCCCTCTCTCTCTCTCTCCCCCCTCTCTCTCCCTCTCTCTCCCTCTCTGTATCTCTCTTTCCCCCCTCTCACTCGCTCTCTCCCCCCCCCTCTCCCCCCCTCTCTCTCCCTCTCTGTATCTCTCTACCCCCCCTCTCTCTCTGCAGACCATGCACGCCCACGCTCAGTTCTGTATGAGTGGTGACTATACCCTGGAGGGCACGGAGGCGGGCATCAAGGCCATGGCGCGCGAGGAGGCGGACGAGCGCTTCCTGGTGGTGCTGAGCGACGCCAACCTGGAGCGCTACGGCATCCGGCCGGAGCACTTCGCCCGCGTGCTGACCTCTGACCCTCAGGTCAACGCCTTCGCCATCTTCATCGGCTCCCTGGGAGACCAGGCCGAGAGGTGAGGAGGGGTTCAACCTTTATCAGAAATTAGAAACACTTTTGTTTTTTGCCTTTATTTGACCAGAAAGTCCCAATAGAATAGAATAGAAGTACTTGATTGATCCCAAGGGAAATTCAGCACCGCAGATCGCTTGAACATTCAAGTAGTCAAAAATCTAAAATAAGAATAAGAGTACACAGTCTGAGATATACATTCTAAAATAACATTCTCAATGTAAGGCCTTAAAAGGTATTGAAATGTCTTTAATTTGCGCATGTATTAATTTTTTTGGGGGGCAGCCCAGCTGAGATTAAATAATATTAAATACATGAAATGTTTTTGTATTCAAGTCATGTTTTTTGCTGGGCTACCGGGAGCTTGGTGCGTCTGGCCAGAGCTTGTGTGGAACGTGTCAGAATTTAAATTGGCGCACAAAGTGTCGTGTTCAGTTCAAGTGTTTTCTTTTTTTGTTTTTGTTTTTCTAGTATGGTTGTGCAATTGGTATTAAAAAGGTCTTAAAAAGTCAGGAATAGTGACACCAGGACTAGAGGGATGAAGCAGACTAAAGGGACGAGGCAGACTAAAGGGATGAGGCAGACTAAAGGGACGAGGCAGACTAAAGGGATGAAGCAGACTAAAGGGACGAGGCAGACTAAAGGGATGAAGCAGACTATAGGGATGAGGCAGACTAAAGGAGTGAGGCAGACTAAAGGGACGAAGCAGACTAAAGGGATGAGGCAGACTAAAGGGATGAGGCAGACTAAAGGGATGAAGCAGACTAAAGGGGTGAGGCAGACTAAAGGGATGAGGCAAACTAAAGGGATGAGGCAGACTAAAGGGATGAGGCAGACTAAAGGGATGAAGCAGACTAAAGGGACGAGGCAGACTAAAGGGATGAGGCAGACTAAAGGGATGAAGCAGACTAAAGGGACGAGGCAGACTAATGGTATGAGGCAGACTAAAGGGACGAGGCAGACTAAAGGGATGAGGCAGACTAAAGGGACGAGGCAGACTAAAGGGATGAGGCAGACTAAAGGGATGAGGCAGACTAAACCCTCCACAGGTGGATGTGTTCCGCGGCTCCTGCTTCCCCTTTGTTTGTCAAATCCTGCTCCAAATCCAGGGCTTTGCGGGCGGGACAAAGGCGGATAAGTGTCTCTTAAACCGCACTCCTGCCATCCCCGCTCCTCTCCGGGTCCCAGGGAGTCCCGGGGCCCAACAATAGGTCAGTGGCTCTTGGCCCGGGGCCAGCGCTCTGTTGTGGCTTTGAAGAGCCAGCGGCTGAATGGTCACAGATCTGCTGGTGCGGTGGCCTCAGGACCTTCCACAGGGACAAAGACCTGCTTTTAGTGTCTGCTCCTGGGGTGCTGCAGGGAGGGAGGGGGGGGGGGAGAGGGGGGGGGAGAGAGAGAGAGAGGGGGGAGAGAGAGGGGGGGGGAGAGGGGGAGAGAGAGGCAGAGGGAGAGAGAGAGAGAGCGAGAGAGAGAGGCAGAGCGGGAAGAGAGGGACAGAGAGAGAAGAAAGGAGAATGCGACATAATGAGAGAGCAAAGACCTTTAACCCGTGAAATCTCCTTTAAACCGACTGCTCTTTAACGGCGGAGGCCACTGTGAGATAAAACATGTACCTCGCAACGCAAAGTGGCTTGGAGAGGAGAGAGAGAAGGACCGGAGGTGGGTCCATTCTCCATGACTGTCCACCTCTGTATGTGTCCTCCTCTCCCGTGACAACTGGGGAGGAGGGGGGAGGGAAGAGAGAGAGGGAGAGAGAGAGTGGCAGAGAGAGACAGGGAGAGAGAGAGAGAGAGAGAGAGAGAGTGGCAGAGAGAGAGAGAGAGAGAGAGAGAGAGAGAGAGAGAGAGAGAGAGAGAGAGAGAGAGAGAGAGAGAGAGAGAGAGAGAGAGAGGCAGTGGTCTCTGAAAGGATCTTAGTGAAGCTCTTATCTTGAGGCCAGGCTGCACAGTGTGAATGACAGCTATTGTCCTCATTCCCTCAAACATATTATGGACAAACGGCTCTTTCCACTGAGAGTCTATTTCTGCAAACCAACTCACAGCACAGAGGCACTTGTCTGTTTTATTTTCTCTCAATGTCTGTTATAAAAGGGCACTTTCCTACTCTATCTTTCTAACCCCCGCCCTCCCACCCCCCTCTTTCTTCACAGGCTCCAAAAGACCCTACCAGCGGGGAGATCCTTTGTTGCCATGGACACCAAGCAAATCCCACAAATACTCCAGCAGATCTTCACTTCCACAATGCTATCCAGTGCCTGAGACACACTTGCACGCACACACACACACACACACACACACACTCGCACACACACACACACACACACTTGCACGTGCGCACACACACGCACACACACACACACACACACACACACACACACACACACACACACACACACACACACACACACACACACACACACACACACGCACAGACACACACACACCACATCTTACACAGGCTCAAGGACTAACTAACTTTTCACAAATGTGTCTTTAAACTGTATTTCATATTACAGTACATCACAGTGTGAACTGTATCAGGAATCAAGGTGAAGTTTTCACTAATACGAGACTAAACATATTACAGAACAATATGACTTATTTAACCAAGGCCTTTAAACGCAGACTTAATGCTGGTAGCCGTGAGCGAGATAACATCCAGCCCCGTCCCAGTGTCCCGAGTGTCCCAGAGTCCCAAACTGTCCCCGGGAGAATCAGCCTTGTGACGGGTGACACACCTTTCACCCTAGTCGCAGAACTGGACAGGTTAGGGGGTTAGGGTTAGGGGGTTAGGATTAGGGTTAGAGTTAGGGTTAGGGTAACCCTAACCCCCTAACCCAAACCCTAACCCCAACCCTAACCCTAATTTAAGAAATGGTTAAAATCCTGAAAATGAATAAATATTCGATATGTATGGTGAGGACTGAAGTTAATAATGATATTCATGAAAGAAAATTGGAACAATACATGAAAAAGATATGTTTTACTGAGATCGCAGTTTCGGTCACTAGGGAGACAGATAGTGGGGTTTTTTGAAGGTTGACTCGAGGGTTAAAAAAAAATGTATAGGCCCTAATCATTTGGCATAAGATATTGATGGCTATATTAATACCGTAACATTCTTTAATTTCGTGCAAGGGCAGACACGTGTGTTCCACCTACATGCGTATTCACGCCGATACCCTCATGGTCAGTACTTAAGATGCCTAAAGAGACGTCCCGAATCGTGCGCTTTGCTTACACAGATTTTACATCAAATTCCAACAAGAGCACTGCTTGATGTTCGATATGTAAACAAACTATTGAAGATAAAACCGGGACAACCTCAAACTTCAACAGACATCTGTGGAATGGACTCAACCTTGATGACTCAGACTTGGACTCTGACTCGAACACTGGGGACTCGAGACTCGACTCGGACTCGAGATGTAGTGACTCGACTACAACACTGACACACACAGGATGAATACAGTAACCTCGTGGACGTCTGGAGCCCGTCTGGGACCCGTGCGGAGATCACACGCACACAGCCCGCCCTGTTGTTGTTGCTTTGATTGTGTTTTTTTGGCCGCGGGAGACCTGACGGATGCACACACACACACACACACACACACACACACACACATATTAGTCATCCGTCCCGTTATGGGGTCAGAGGCACTTTGCGTGGAGGAGGAGGGAGCCTGAACTTGAAAGGACCTCTCTGTTTTTGGACTTCCTGTCTCATTTGTCCTGTCCTCTCTCCTGGACACACACACACACATACACATACATACACACACAATCACACACGCACGCACGCTGGACGGGTGACATGAATGCGCCACCTGACACGCCAACATATTTGGACGGGGGTGGGAGGGGGGGGGGGGGGGGGGGGGGGGGGGGTCAGCGGCGTTAACTTGGCTCCTTTGGAATGCTGGAACTGTGGCCAGGGAATTTCCCACCTGACTGCACACGCTCATGAAAGACAGACGCTCTTACACAACCCCCTGCTGTGTGTGTGTGTGTGTTGTGCGTGCGTGTGTTGTGCGTGCATGTGCGTGTGTGTGTGTGTTCTTGTGCTCCGTCTATGTCAACAAGCGCGGCCCTTTCCTTCCTGGTCGTTGGACCGTGTGATGCTCTGTGCTCTTCTCAGCCCGGCGAGGAATCCAAGATCTGCTTTCAGCTCAGGAGCCGCCCACCCCTCTCTCTCTCACACACGCACACACACACAGACGCCGACACACACACACAGACGCAGACACACACACACAGACACACACACAGACAGACGCAGACACACACACAGACGCAGACACACACACACAGACGCAGACACACACACACAGACACACACACACACAGACGCAGACACACACACAGACGCAGACACACACACACAGACGCAGACACACACACACAGACGCAGACACACTTGCCACACTCGGTGACAGTGAGAAGACAGGCGGTATTGCATCACATGTGTGTGTGTGTGAATGGGACCCTCCATACAGACACAAGGACAGGTACCTCCACTGCATCAGCTGTCTTGTTGTCCACTATGCCTCCAGCCTCTGCTGCCTGCTGCTCACTGGACTGACAGGATCAATGGAATTATCTACAGTATATATATCTATATATCTGTGTCTGTCTGTCTGTCTGTCTCTCTCTCTCTCTTTCTCTCTCTCTCTCTCTCTCTCTCTCTCTCTCTCTCTCTCTCTCTCTCTCTCTCTCTCTCTCTCTCTCTCTCTCTCTCTCTCTCTCTCTCTCTCGGGATGGAGGGATGCCCCGTTTTCTTTCCTCTGACCCACATCATTCTCCTTCTCTCTCTCTCCCTCTCTCTCTCTCTCGCTCGCTCTCCATCTCTCTCTCCATCTATCTCCCCCTCTCTCTCCCCCTCTCTCTCTCTCTCTCTCTCTCTCTCTCTCTCTCTCTCTCTCTCTCTCTCTCTCTCTCTCTCTCTCTCTCTCTCTCTCTCTCTATCTCTCTCCGGGGTTGTTGTTACTAAAGTGTCTTCATAGTTAACAGGGTTTTTCTGTGTGTAGACGTTCCACCATCATCATCACCATATGTCTGTGTAAACAATCTGATATACTGTATGTATAGTAGCACACATGTATGTAGGTATCGGTGCATGTGTCCATAAAGGATTATTCAAATCAATCGTATCCATTATGAGTGTCCTAGTGTCGCTGCTGTATTTCATTATAATTGTACATTGCTTAATAGTTTTACGAATTTAATTGTATAAATTATGTTATTAATTGTATAAAAGTTTTAATAAATCAGCTGAATGACGACTCATATATATTTTTGTTGTGATGTGTTGAGGTGTGTACTACTATGAGGTGTGTACTATGAGGTGTGTACTATGAAGTGTGTACTATGAGGTGTGTACTATGAGATGTGTACTACTATGAATGAATGAAAACTTTATTTAACAGATTGCAGAATGGGTACAATACAGTACGGCTCAATACACACAATTGTTAAGGGGATGCAGACCAGAGAAAGACGTTTGTCTTGTTTACATCAGGGTCCCCCATTTTCAATTCATAGTGACATTTATGACATACACAACATACATGACATTTATGGCATAGGGACATACATGACATACAGGTCTGTTAGTACTGTTACATTTGTGACATACGATATTCAAATATACAGTACTGTTACCCATAGATCCTGACAGAGTATATACATATGATGGGGAGGGGACTGTACATTAGGAGGGGGTGGGTGGGTGGAGAGAATATATACATACGGAGGGGAGGAGACTGTACATTTGGAGGGGGTGGGTGGGAGAAAAATATACATACGGCAGGGAGAGAATATATACATGCGGTGGGGAGGAGACTGTCTATTAGGAGGGGGTGGGGGGGTTTGGACATTTACGGTGGCCAGTTTCGAATAGCAGCCTCCCGTAGGTGCTCTTTAAGAGCGGTTTTGAATGTGGGTAGGGATTCACATTCCTTTACAGCTTTGGGTAGGGCGTTCCACATTGATGTGGCATAATTGCGAAACGTGTTTAGTTCCTTGTTTGAGCCTAATCTGGGTTTAACATGATTTGTTGAGCTTCCTCTGGTGTTGTGGTCGTGGTATTCACTGACTTTTGGGAAGTATTTTGACATGTACATGGGTACCTTAGTCGTGTAGTGTATCTTGTAGACCAGGCCCATTGCAAGTTGCTGTACTCTGTCGTCTACTCTAAGCCATCCTAGGTTGTCAAAGTGGGCAGGGGTGAGGTGGGTTCTAGGGGTAAGGTCAAGTAGAAGTCTGACCAGTTCGTTTTGTGATGTTTGTAATCTTGTTTTTAGCGCCTTTGAGGTGCTTTGGTACCATGAGGTGCAAGCATAGCCGTAGTACCCTTGAATGAGTGCTCCTGCCAGAGTCTTCAGGGTATTCTTGTTTACCAGAGAGGAGATCCGGTACAAGAATCTAGTTCGTTGGTTGACTTTTTTTTATTACCTTGGATGCCATTTTGTCACAGGAAAGATTTGCCTCTAGGATGGAACCTAGGTATGTAATTTCATCTTTCCTTGTGACAATATTGTCGCCCACTGTAACTGAGAAGCCGTCGGTCTTGCTGAGTTTGTTATTTGATCCGAAGAGAATGGACTCTGTTTTACCCAGGTGTAAAGATAGTTTGTTATCAGCGAGCCAGGTGCAGATTCTGCCGAGTTCAGAGCTGAGGGTTTTTTCAACCTGTAACTTGTTCTTGTCAGAGACCAGCAGGGCTGAGTCGTCCGCGAACAAGAACAAGTTGCAGTCACAAGCTGATGACATGTCATTTGCATAAATTAGGAACAGTAGCGGTCCTAGTATGCTTCCTTGTGGAACACCACAGCTCACTGTGAGGGGGGGGATAGAGTACCGTTCTCTCCCCTCCAGGTAGGATTGCATCCAGCTCACTGATAAACTATCAAAACCAATTGCTTTTAGCTTGTCAATCAGAATGGAGTGATTGACAGTGTTGAAGGCCTTTTGTAGGTCCAGCATGACCAATGCCGCAGTATTTGCCCGTGTCCACCTCTTGTTTGATGTGGTCGTTCAAATAGAGAAGGCATGTGTCAGTGGAGTGGGATGTTCTGAAGCCAGATTGGAATTCGTAGATTAGATTATTTTCCGCCAGGTACTTTTCGACCTGTTCGTAGACTATTTTCTCCATGACTTTCGAGATGGAGGTAAGAATAGAAACAGGGCGGTAGTTGCCTGGGTCTAATTTGCTGCCCTTTTAGTGCAGAGGGGTCACTCTCGCAATTTTGAAGTCCTTGGCGACGTGTCCCTGTTTTATGGAGAGGTTTATTATGTGTGTGATGACTGGAGTGATGGCGGCTGCTGAGTCTGAGGAATTTGGAGGGGATGTTGTCATAGCCAGTGGCCTTGTTAGGTTGGAGGGCGCTCAGTTTTTTGAGTACCTCATCGGTTGTTACCATTTCTAGTTTGAAGTCGTCTTTGCGGACCCCTAGGTTTTTGTAGTATGCTACTATGTGTTCTACCCCATAATGCCCTGAGTGGAAGGGTAGTTTGTTTACCAGTGTTGTGGCTATGTTTGTGAAGAAGATGTTTAAGTAATTGGCTACATCCAGCTTGTCTGTGATGAGCGTGTTGTCCGTCTTTATGTTTATGTTTGAGAATCTGGTTTTAAGTTTTTTACTGCAGCCTAGTTGATTATTGAGTAATTTCCAAAGTTCACGTGGTTTGTTTTTGTTTTCCTCAGTTTTGTCATTGATGAAATATTCTTTTGCGGTTTTGATCATGGTGTTTACGTCATTTCTTAGTCTGTTTCTTTGAATTTTTTGTTCAACCACGTGGGCTTGGAGTTCACTGTTTGAGCTTTTGGAAAGCTTTGTCTGACTTTTATGAAGTTCAGAGCATTTTTTGTCTCTGGTTTTCATAGCGGCCACTCGGCCAGTATTTCAGTGTGCATCCATGGCTCAGCGCGATTTTTAACCCTGGTGGTTCTTAGGGGTGCCATGTTGTTGAGTATTATTGTGAATTTGGTTTTGAATCCAAGCCATGTTTCTTCAACCTGTGTACCACTGAGTTCATCTGACCAGTCCATGCTCTCCAGTTCTTGGTTAAAGGGCTCTCTAGAGTAGGTTGAGGTCCCTAGATGTGACTGTTTTGTGACAGCCGGCCTTTTGTTTTAGCTTTTTGCGGGTACAGAAAATCATATAATGATTACTTAACCCGCATGCTATCACCCCTTAATTGGAGATCATGGACTTGTCAGAGGTCAAAATGAGGTCAATGGTGGTTTGTGTTGAATCACATACCCTTGTGGGTTGGGTGATTAGCTGGCTGAAACCTTGCAGATCAGAAAACCTACTGAAGGCCTTGAAAACGGGTGCTGCTTTACGTAGCATATCCGTGTTCCAGTCCCCAATAAGAATTTTTTCTACACCCTCCACCCCAGCTAAACACCCATCAAGTGTGTCATAGAAGCCACTCTGTTCTGGCGGTCTATAGAGTGTGCCTATTAGTACTGATTTCGCCCTATCAAATAAGATTTAAATCCAAACAGTTTCAATTTCGTCATGGTTAAGGTCAGCTGATTGCTGACGTCACGCACCGACTCGACGCAATCAGCCCAGAGGCTCCAAAATTCATCCTTGGTGATTTTAATCATTGTCGCTTGAACACGACTTTGAGGACATATGAACAGTATGTAACCTGTGCCACCACACAGAGGAACTCTATCATAGACCTGTGTTACGGCTCAGTGAGCGGTGCTTACAAATCGCTATCACTGCCTTCCCTGGGATCTTCCTACCACAACAGCGTGTATCTGATTCCCATGTACACACCCACTTTCAGGCGGCTTCCGCGGGTGGAGAAACCAGTGAAATGCTGGTCGGAGGACAGCATCTCCTCCCTTCAGGCCTGCTTCGAATGTACGGACTGGGACTGTTTCTTTGCCGCATGCGGCGATAACATTAATGAACTTTGTGACACTATGTCTTCGTACATCACATTTTGTGTAGATTCCATTATCCCGAGTAAAGTGGTTGTTATTTATCCAAATAATAAACCTTGGATAACCAAGGAGTTAAAAGCAGTTATCAATAAAAAGAAACTGGCCTATTGTACGGGTAATGCCCTAGAGAAAAGGCTGCTTCTAGAGAAGTTTGTATTGCTATTAAGAAGGCCAAACAAATGTATAAGGACAAGATAGAAGCTCAATATAGCAGTGGAGACCTCAGAGCTGCATGGCAACCAAGGTATAAAGAACATGGCTTCCATAAACACAAATACTAATACTGGGAGGAATAAATCCACTACTATTAGAGGAGTAAATAGCACTGACTTGCCAAACACTTTTAATTCCTTCTTCTCCCGCTTTGAAAGTTCAGACTTTTTAGAGAATATCTCTGCATGCATGGAGTCCCTGGAACACCAAAACGATGGAGGATGCTATGCTCTTCATCTTGGTCATTGTGTATAAACACCTGGAAACACCTGGAGCTCATGCTAGACTTTTATTTGCAGATTTCTCCTCTGCTTTTAATAAAATGCAGCCCCACATTTTAATTGAGAGGCTTGACTCTTATTTTAGTCTCCCACACCAGCTTCTCATGCTGATTTAAAATTTCCTCACTGAGAGGGTCCAGCAGGTCTTTGTCAATGGGCAGATGTCCAACATGTCGATTTCCAACACTGGCTCCCCCCAAGGTTGCGTTTTGTCTCCCCTTTTATTCATTATGTACACGGACAGCTGCAGATCGCTTCATGACTAAAGGCATCAGGTTAAGTTTTCAGATGACACTGTCCTGGTATCCCTACTGCAGCGCTCCGAAACTGATCATGGACCTGTACTTCACGACTTTGTGAATTGGTGTGATGAGAATTACTTGGACCTCAATGTCTCCAAGACTAAGGACATGATAATTGACTTCAGACACAACCCCGATCATCAAGCCAGTGTAGCTAGTGTAATTCACGATGAGGTCGTCCAGATTGTTGAATCGTACAAATACCTGGGAACTGTGTTTGACTGTAAACTGAAGTTCAACCTAAATACAGAGTCTATTGTTAAAAAAGGTCAGCAGAGGATCTACCTGCTGAGAAAGCTGAACTTTTTTAATGTTAGTGCGAAGATCCTGAGCACTTTTTATAGTTCTTTTATTGAAAGCCTCCTAACTTTTTCTTTTATCTGCTGGTTCAGTGGCCTGTCCATTAAAGATAGGAACAGCCTACAGTACATAGTGAAAGTGTGCTCCAAAATAATTGGAGTAAAACAGAGAGACCTATGTTCTCTCTGGATGGACCAGGTGGTCAAGAAGGGGACGAGCATCATTAATCAACCCCTCCATGCTCTGTCTCAGCGGTTTTCACTGTTGCCTTCTGGCCGCCGTTATGACGTCCCACCAAGTAGGACCAACCGCTACGCCAAATCTTTTGTCCCCTCGGCTATCAGACTTTTAAACACAGACGGTAGTCATTTTAAGTAGCCTTTTGCACTTGGTTGTCTGTTTTTACTTTTACTTTTACTGCTGGATTGTGTATCACATGGAGTGTTTCTCTTTTTATTTGCCGTGCTGTCGTTGAGATGTTTTGTTGTTTGTTTGTCTTTGTTGCTTGTTGGTGAAGCTGCAAATATGAATTGCCCCACGCGGGATCAATAAAGTTGTCTGAATCTGAATCTGAGTACGGTTGATGAATTTGGTATCTTTGTGAATATACTGTACACACAGACGCCACCTCCATATTGATTCCTATCCCTCCTGACTATTGAATAGTTTTTTATTTCAATCTCTGGATCCTGTACAGATGAGTCTAGCTTTGTTTCTGTGAAACACAATATGTTGCCTTACTGTTTAAAAACAATTGTCTGATTTCAGCCAGTTTAGGTCTCAGGCTGTTCGTGTTAAGGTGGAATATTTGGAGTCCATTTGTGTTCGTTATTTGGTTTATGTCGTCGAGTTTTCAAGGTGTTGATTGTCTGTGGTGTCTGGTTGACCGGGTGGCGGTAGGTGGGGAGGGGGGATGGGGTCCTATGTCCATTGTTGTTAGCCCCGTTAGCTTTCTGGGTCCTTTGTCCATTGATGTTAGCCCCGTTAGCTTGCTGGCTAGCTCGCCAGCCATCGGGCGATGCCTCGCTGTTTTGGTCCCGCGACGTTCTGGGCGCCTCGATTGTGAACCCCGGTTCATTCCTTCTCGCTGTGGCTTCTCGTGGGTTCTTTTGTAGAGGTGGTAGTGGAGGAATGTTGCCGTTGATCGTGTTGCCAGCCGCCGCCGCCGTCTGTGTAGGTAGCAGACTAGCAGTTGTCTTGTTGTGCTAGCGATGTTACGCCTGCCTCACAGGGAGAACTTTACTGTGACGCTTGCTGACATAGGCTATATGTATGAGTAACGTTACAGAACCACACATAGTCCACACCACACAGGTGTCTGCATGCATGATGAAGACGCACATATTGATATACACATGCTCAGATTAACCCCTCTGATCCAACACTAAAATTCACA
This sequence comes from Notolepis coatsorum, assembly GCF_963971535.1. Taxonomy (NCBI): domain Eukaryota; kingdom Metazoa; phylum Chordata; class Actinopteri; order Aulopiformes; family Paralepididae; genus Notolepis; species Notolepis coatsorum. Next base: position 170,230,025 of record NC_140167.1, read on the forward strand.
CACAACAGTCCTATTTACACATAAACACACGGATGAACCAATACCGAACAACAAGTCCACGACAAACACATCGAGTCTAACATTATTATAGTAGGCAAATGCAACATTATCGCCACCCACCTGATGGTGACACACAACAGTCCTATTTACACATAAACACACGGATGAACCAAACCGAACAACAAGTCCACGACCAAACACATCGAGTCTAACATTATTATAGTAGGCAAATGCAACATTATCGCCACCCACCTGATGGTGAAGATCTGCCCAATTCTCAAAATCTGCATGTCACAGAAGTATAGTCCCCGCAGCAGGCTGCTTCGCCCTTCTTTGTAAAACCAAAATTGGTTAGAAGGCTTACTTCTTTGATATTTCTTTTAACTTTCAACATTATCCTGAATACCTGTATTTATTTATTTTAAACGGCGGGTGAAGTTTGATTTGTGCCTGCAGGCTGCAGTGCCGCCACGCTCCGAATGGTAAAAAATTCACAAATCATGTTTTCAGGGGGGCTGATGTCTCATATAATAATAATAATAATTCATTTTATTTATATAGCGCTTCTCAATGATTCGAAGTCGCTGACAGTAGTTGGGAACAAAGTAAAAACAAAGAAACAAAAACAAAGAAACAAAAACAAAAGGAACATGAGACCATGGGGGGAACAGGGGAAGACAGCATGGGATAGCACAAAAAGACGGAGCGACAGGAGACAGACATCAATCGGGTTGGTTGGGAGGGGGGGGGGTTATGCGTGGGGGGGGTTGAGGGCAAGGGAGAACAGGTGGGTTTTGAGGCGAGCTTTGAAGGTGGAGAGTGTAGGGGAGTCTCTGATGGACTGAGGGAGGGAGTTCCAGAGTCGGGGTGCAGTGCGAGACAAGGCCCGATCACCAAAGTTTTTTAGTTTGGATGTCGGGACAGTGAGGGAGGCAGTGGAGGAGGACCGGAGGGAACGGGTGGGGCGGTAGGGAAGAAGGAGATCAGTCAGGTAGGGGGGGCCAGGCTGTGGAGGGCTTTGAAGGTGAGGAGTAGTGTTTTAAAGTTTATGCAGTGTTTGATCGGGAGCCAGTGGAGAGAGTGGAGGACAGGAGTGATGTGTTCACGGGACCGGGTGTTAGTGATAGTGAGGATGCGGGCGGCTGAGTTTTGGACCATTTGCAGTTTATGGAGGGAGCGGGAGGTGATGCCAGTGAGGAGGGAGTTGCAATAGTCCAGGCGGGAGGAGATGAAGGCGTGTATGAGGGATTCAGCAGCAGGGGGGGAGAGGCAGTGACGGATTTTGGCAATATAGGGGAGCCATGGCTCCCCCAGCTCCCCCATGGTTCGCACCCTGAATGCTAGCCGCCGCTTCCTGGGTCAGCAGACCTAACTGTCGTTTCTGGTTCCGTGTCATGACGGGTCCAGGGTTCTGGTGTATGTCACCTGACATGAGCAAATATAATAGAAACATTGATTTCCTATCAAACTTGCCTGTCGGGGGTAATTTCTTGCGTTCCGGATTCGCAGTAAGTACTGTGTGGATAGCCGTGGCTCTGAAGGCTGGATGCTTCCTCTCCGAGCCTGTTAACAAATAGAAGTCGCAATGGGACTGCTGTTTTACGTTTTCGCTACCCTCCATTTCTGTCTGGAGTTGTTGTTTGAGTGGTGAATTCAGGTACTATGAGGTGTGTACTGTGAGGTGTGTACTACTATGAGGTGTGTACTATGCGGTGTGTACTACTATGAGGTGTGTACTATGAGGTGTGTACTGTGATGTGTGTACTATGAGGTGTGTAATGGTAAATGGTGCATTTATATAGCAGCTTTTATCCAAATCGCTTTACAATTTGTTCCTCACATTTGACTCGTTCACTCACACATTCACACACCGAGGGCGGAGGCAACCATGCAAGGTGCCGACCTGCTCATCGGGAGCAATTAGTCGTTAAGTGTCTTGCTCAAGGACACTTTGACACGCTGCCCGGGAGGAGCGGGAATCGAACCGGGAACCTCCGGATTGCCAGACGACTGTTCTAGGTGTGTTTTGTGAGGTGTATATTGTGAGGTGTGTTCTATGATGTGTGTACTGTGAGGCGTGTACTGTGAGCTGCTGTCAACATGCTAGCGTCGGGGTGTGTATATAATGTGTCGCTATGCGTTCCTGCTGTCAACATGGTGAGCCTTACATTGTTGTGGACGGAGACCAGCGGCCTTTCATTCCAGGAATCTGTGGGACTTCAGAGAACGTTCCCTGAGCTTCCCTCTCATTTCCTCCATGGTCACTCTTTCCATGTGCTATAATGGGCCCCTCTCTCTCTCTCTCTCTCTCGCTCTCTTTCTCTTTATCTGTCTCTCTTTCTCTCTCCATCTCTGTAAAACTAAATGGGGTGATCTGAGTGACGGGTACCATGATTGTTTCTAAGTCTCTTCCTTTTCCTTTCTCTTTCTCTTACTCTCTCTCTCTCTCTCCATCTCTTTAAAACTAAATGGGGTGATCTGAGTGACGGGTACCTTTCTCTTTCTTTCTTTCTTACTCTCTCACTTTTCTTTCACATGTATATGTTTGCCACTTACACCAGCTGCAGCTCCATACTTAACCCTCACCTCTTATCCCATAACCTCCTCTTAAATCAGCCCTACACCAAAGACACGTATTGAGGTCCTAACTTTTTTTTCTTCTTTTTTATTATTATCTTTTCCCCCCCTCCTTTTTTTCGATTTTTTCTCCCATCCCACTGTTAGTCGTTATGCCAATTCCCAACCCCCTTCCTGGTTGTTGCGCACCCCCCCCTACTGTTGGTCCTGGGAGGCCGGAGACTGTCATATGCTTTCCTCCGACACATGTGCAGCCAGCCGGCAGCCAGCCTGGCAGCGCAGGCTTTCACTGGGAGAGAGTGTAATGTGTGGAAGGTCACACTACCTCCCTCCAGATCCCTCCCTCGCTGTGCAGGCGCCCCAACCGAACTGTAGGAGTCGCTGTTTACAACGACCAGGACCCACCCACCAGCTTTCCCACCCCTAACACTGCCAATTGTGTTAGTATGAGCGACCAGCCAAGCTGGTAGCAACGCCGAGAGCTGGGCTCGAACCCAGCGTCTCCAGTGTTGGTGGCGAGCGCCTTGCCCACTACACCACCTAGCCGCCAAGGTCCTAACTCTTAAAGAACTCCCTATACTGTATGGACCAGAGCAGAGATTGTGCCCATCTTCAACACATGTTGTGTACAGTGTATACAGTGTATATCACATGCTTTTGAGCAACACTGTACTTCTTGTACTTGTTTTATGCGTATTCTTATGTCTGCACGTTCTACATTGCACTACTTTTATTGTCTTTTTATACCTATTATGTCTGCACAAATGTTATGCCTATGTTCATTTTATGCTATTTGCTGTGAAGCACTTTGAGCTGCAATCCATGTGTGAAAGGTGCTATATAAATATTATTATTATTATACTTTGGTACATCTCAGCCTAGGTTTTAAAATATCAATTCACTGCCATTCATGTTGAAAAGGTGAGTAAAAACTAAAGTTTAAAACGAGACTTGATAGGTAATTCACCCTATCACTACTTCATTTATTTGATCTCAAATGACTGTATTACTCTAATACAAAGGAGCCACAGACTCATACCCCCCTGACACTCCACTAACCGCCGCGGCCAGTCCTTTGTGCCGGTAGCCATCAGGCTCCACCACCGTGGGCATGGACTGCTGCCAGCAGCTGGAGAACTAACAGCTGCAGAACTCCAGAACTACTAGGAATGTCTGACCGCTAAGTGTGTCTAACTCTTCAAAATCCTGCACGGACTACAATGTATAACGTATATCATGCTAGTGTAGCAGGTATATATAATATACTGTTATGTATTCCACAAATAATCCCTCCCTCACGTTTTATTTTAATTCAATTATTATTATTTTATTCTCAAAGTCTTTTATTTTGAAATCGTCACTTCTTCCCGAAGTGACGTATTTCCTCTCGTGCGTCCCTCTTCACGTCAATCTGAACTGGATGAGTGAAGAGGTAAGATGGTCGCTCAGTATCTGTAAATATATTTCTGGTCTAAAAGAACGTTATGATGGTTTGAATGTGTAAATAAGTTGCCGGGCAATGAATCAGTTGTATATAATAATATCTACATTGATGATGGGCAGTTGTGCATTTGTTGTAATGATATTTAACCGTGGTGACGATCTTTTGAATGAACACATGGTAAATGGTTTTGTAGCATGGACGAGGGGGAGGGGTGTACAGAGCTGGCGCCGATAGATTGTGACTGGTATTCTACTCTCTGCAGCCTGTGAGCTGAGGGCGCCATCTTGTGGCCAAGACATAACAAGACATAACACTGTCTTGTATATTTGTTTAACAGGTGAAATAAATATGCTGAAATGGATCACGAGCCTGTTAACTTCACATGCACGTTCGACAGAGGAGTAGGCCTGAAACCGGCTACATTGGTGCCTTGACCCGGATCTGCACAAGAACCAACACCAGCTTGGTCACCGGAAGTCGTCGAACGTGAAATTATGTGAAATTATGTGAACTTTTTTTTTCTTCTCTCTTTATTTTTTATATCTGGTTTTTCTCCTCTCTTAGTCAAGTAGACGGGAGAAATATTGTGACCAATATATATATATATTTTTTTTCCCCTCTTTTAGTCAAGTAAAAGGGAGAAATATTGTGACCCAATATATATATAATTTCTTTCCTCTTCTCTTAGTCAAGTATAAGGGAGAAATATTGTGAACAATATATATATATATATATTTTTCCCCCTCCTCTTTTAGTCAAGTAAAAGGGAGAAATATTGTGACCCAATATAATTCTTTTTCCTCTTTTAGTCAAGTAAAAGGGAGAAATATTGTGACCAATATATATATATTTTTTTTTCTCCTCTTTTAGTCAAGTAAAAGGGAGAAATATTGTGACCCAATATATATATAATTTGTTTCCTCTTTTAGTCAAGTAAAAGGGAGAAATATTGTGACCCAATATATATTAAAAGAATGTTCCCTTCTTTGCTGATAGCTCGTTTTATAGGAATAGCCTATAGTAAATATTGTAATCAGTATATATGTTCTTTTTGTCCTCTTTCCTGGTGTAGGAATAACCAAGAAAAGAATATTGGGATCAGTAGAATATATTACATTTTTTTCCTTCTTTGCTGATAGCTCATTTTATATATTTATATTTAGAAAAAAATAATGGATCCCAATATTGTAGAGGAGGGGGCCGTCGAAGAGAGCGGGTCTGTTGTAGAGGGGGGAGCCATTGGGGACAGGGTGGTTCATGACCCTAGTGATTTTGCGTCCGGGAGGGGGGCACAGCTGTTGGCTCGAATTAACTCGCCGGGTGTTGGTTTTGGGAGGGGTTCATCGCTGCTTAATTCTTATGGGAGAGGGTTACAGCTATTTAATTCCCCAGGGCCGAGCCCAGGTGAGGGGAGGTCACGAGCGCCTAGTCAGACCCAACAGGTTAGTGTCCCAGGCAATGAAGGTTCCCCAGTCTTCACCTCAACCCATCTACCAAGCCACACACCCTTTGCCCACAGACCCAACTTTGCACCTGCGGCCATCCCCGACAGGAACGACCCAGCGTTGGGTGACCTGATAGCACATATCGCCCAGCAGGTGGGACAATCCATATCAGCTCAGCTGAGAGGAGAGAGCCAGGCGAATGAAGGCAGTCAAGAGCGGGTTCAATACCCAGGTGGGGGCCAACCACGCGTCGAATCCACACTCAATCTGACTGGCGTAAAGCTGGTCATGCAGTCGGATGTGAGGGAGCCTCCAGTGTACAGAGGAGATGAATCTGACAATATCTCAGTGCATGAGTGGGAGGAGCTCATGGACACCTACCTGAGGAAGAGGGGTATAGGAGTGGACGAGCAGCATCAGGAGATGTTGTCCAGGTTGATGGGCAGAGCCAGAGACATTGTAAAGATAACGCTCCGTAGCAACCCATTGCTAAGGCCTCGTGAGAACCCGAGAGTTGTGACTGACATACTGAAACAACATTTTGGTGGCGTGTCATGTTCAAGCATGCTTCTTGCAGATTTCTATAACACTGTGCCTGTGGCAGGGGAGGACCCTGTAGAGTACTGGATCCACCTTAACAAAGCTGTTGATGCAGCTGAGGAGGGCTTGAGCAGGCATGGGCGACATATTGATGACCCCCGTCGAGAGGTGACCATGATGTTCGTAAAGTATTGCCCCGATCCCTCCCTTGCTGCAATCTTGCAGTTCAAAGCACCAGAGAAGTGGACGGCTGGTGAAATACAGGAGCATGTTGACCGTCATCAGATCAGCATGAGAGGACAGCTGAACACCAGAACGGACCGTGCAGGTCTGGGGAGACCTTTAACAGTTCATGTCCAGACACCTGTGTTTGAGGAGGTGTCTACGCCTAGCCTTCCAGATTCGCCCCCTGTCCAGGTTGGAGCGAGTGTCACGTCTGCTCCTCAGGTTGATGGTAACTGTCTGAAGACTTTGATTGGCCTGCTTGACCGAACACTCTCTCAGAACAGTCAAGCGATGGCTCAGAACAGCCAAGTGATGGCTCAGAACAATCGGCCGATGGCTCAGAACAATCAGCCGATGGCTCAGAACAACCAACCGATGGCTCAGAGCTACCAGCTGATGGCTCAGACCAACCAGCCGATGGTTCAGAACTACCAGCCGATGGCTCAGAACAACCAGCCAATGTATAGACGACAACAGGTTAACTGCAAGATATGCAGATCGGCGGAGCACTCCACCAAGTCACACTGCATGCGAGAGCACCTGTGCTGGGGTTGCTTTAAACCTGGCCATATCCACAGAGACTGTCGCAGTTAAACTCCCGGACGGGGAGACCAGGCCGACCACTCTCCCAGAGAGTAGCAGTCTTTAAACTGACTAACCCGCATTGGAGGAGGGAATTTGTGGGTGAGGACAGTCAAACCCTCAGTGCTGAAAGTGAACATGAACAGTGTTATGTGAAAGAGTGCAGTGTGCAGCACCGGCTGGTGTGAAGATCATAGCACAGAACATGCAAAGAGTTGAGTCGTATGATGAGCTGTTCTATGCTCCAGTCAATGTAAATAATATGTTTCAGATGCAAGGGATGCTCGATTCAGGCTCCATGGCATGTACTTTCAGTGAAGATGCAGAGGAAAGGATGTTGAAGGGGAAAGTATTGCAAGAACCAAGACCGATGACTGAGGATGTGGTTGTAGTGGGGTGTGGAGGAAAACTCACTAAACCGAAGTGTGTGTATGAAGTTGAACTGAAAGTATATGGGGTGAGCTGCGTCGTACCAGTTCTTGTGGTGCTGGGCCAGCGGGATGATCTCATCATCGGCACGAATGTGATCAAGTTCCTCATGCACAAGTTGAAGAACAGTGACGATTACTGGCGGCTCATCTCCGTCTGCAGTCCATCCTCATCCCCAGGGTGTGAACAGTTTTTGGACCTCATGGCGAATACATCCCGTTGGAGGGGTGAAGAGCTACCAGATAAGATCGGCACGGTCAAGCTCAAGCAGTCGATCACTCTTCTGGCGATGCAAGAACACCTCGTCTGGGGTAAGCTACCCAAAAATACCATCATGTCGCCGGGAAGCACCGTGATAGTGGAACCGACTTCATCAAGATCCATGCCACGGAATGTTATGGTTGGTCGGATCGTAACACCTCTGTGGGGTGATGGGTGGGTCCCCATGAAGGTCACCAACCTGTCTGATAGACCAGTTACGCTGAAGAGGAACTGTAAGCTCGCAGATGTGTCTCCCTGCTTGGCTGTGGAAGATTTGGAGCTTCTCCAAGGCTGTAGTCGGATTGACAGGGCTCCTTCGAACGAGCACCATACGGCAACCAGTCTTTCAGACTTCGAACAGAGGCTACGTGATGTTGGTCTTGACAAGCTCGATATCCAACCCTGTCATACCAGCAACACAGGAAAGGAGAAGTTAGTCCAGCTACTCGAGTCTTACAACGACGTCTTCTCCAAGCATGAGATGGACTGTGGTGAGGCAAAGGGCTTCGTCCACCGCATTCGACTTACCGATGATCGTCCATTCCGCCTTCCTTACCGGAGAGTACCCCCTGCTCACTACCAGAAACTACGACAGGTCTTGACAGACATGGAGCAACAAGGGATAATCCGGAAATCAGTGAGCGATTATGCTTCGCCGCTGGTGATGGTATGGAAGAAGGACGGTAATTTGAGGATCTGCACCGATTTCCGATGGTTGAATGCAAGGACACTCAAGGACGCCCATCCTCTTCCACATCAGTCGGACTGTCTGGCCGCCTTGGGAGGGAACACCTTCTTCAGCATGATGGACTTGACGTCCGGCTTCTACAACGTTCCCATGGCTGAAGAGGATAAGAGATATACAGCGTTCACTACACTGATAGGCCTACATGAGTATAATAGGATGCCGCAGGGACTGTGCAATGATGCTGAGTATATTCGGGGACATGAACTTCAGCAGCCTGTTATGCTATCTGGACGACCTGCTGGTCTTCGGATCAGCGGAAGAGGAGGCGTTACAAAGACTGGTGGTCGTCTTCCAGCGACTGCGAGACCACAATCTCAAGTTGAGTCCGAAGAAGTGTCATCTGATGAGGTCGTCTGTCAAGTTTCTGGGCCATATCATAGACGGTAGCGGAGTAGCTGTGGATCCCGCAAAGGTGGAAGTCATATCCAGCATGTCCAAGACAGATCTCATGGAGGAGGATGGATGTAAACACTCAGTACGCAGGATCAAATCCTACCTGGGAATGGTTTTCTTCTATCAGCACTTCATCCCTAATTGCTCTTCCATCGCCAAACCGCTATTCGCTCTGACTGGGGGACAGAAGAGGAGAGGAAGAATGAAGGTGAAGGTGAAGGCGGGAACATTCAGGAGACTGAGACCCAATGACTGGACTTCAGAGTGTGAAGTCGCCTTCGTCAGTCTAAGAGAGAGTCTGCTGGACTGTGTGGTTCTGGCGCATCCTGATTTCTCACGTCCCTTGATTCTGTCAACCGATGCTTCATTGGACAGGCTCGGGCGGTGTTGTCATAAGTGCCAGCTGGTGAAAGTAAAGCGTGCCCCATAGCTTTCGCAAGCAAGACCCTGAGCAGTTCTCAGAAGAATTACCCAGCCCACCGGCTCGAGTTTTTGGCACTGAAGTGGAGTGTGTGCGACAAGTTCAGCCATTGGCTGAAGGGCAACTCCTTCACAGTATGGACGGACAACAATCCACTCACTTATATAATGACCAAGCCCAAACTCGATGCTTGCAAACAACGTTGGGTCGCAAAGCTCGCTCCTTATACGTTCAGCCTGAAGCACATCGCAGGAACCAAGAACGTAGTGGCTGATGCTCTCAGTCGGGATCCGTTTGCCAAGACGGTTGGGCGAAGGCTGGTCAGAGTCCTACGGCAATCTGCTCGCCAAATCGGGTGAGGTTGGAGAGGACGGGGTTCAAAATGTTTTCCGTTTGAAGGTCCAGTGTCAACGGACAGAGAGGTCAGAGCGCGTTGCTGTGATGCAGTCCCAGTGTTCACTGCCCTTGTGTAACGACGCTGTGAAGGCGGTCCTTGATTCTCATGACCATTTGGATGCAGCTGCAGAGTCCAGGGCAACAGAGTTGGTCCAAACCGTTCAACATCTTGCTCCACCAGGACAGGATTTGCTACCTGCCTTTTCTCTGGCAGAACTTCAGAGAAGCCAAGAGAGTGACCCTGACATCTTTAAGGTCACGTCTTTTCTGACTCGACAGAGGAGACCATTGAGGCGAGAGAGAGACGGTCTGGGCGCAAGTGCTCTGGTACTGATCAGACAATGGGAGAGACTGAAGGTCACTGATGGAGTGCTCTATAGAGTCACTAAGGATCCGTTGAGCAAGCAGAAGAGGCTTCAGTTCGTCTTGCCCCAGAGTCTAGTGGACAAGGCCTTGCGGGGCATGCATGACTTAGCCGGACATCAAGGGCAGGCAAGAACGATCGACCTGACAAGACAACGTTTCTTTTGTGCAGAAGATAGCAAACAGCGTTCAGTGGATGTCCTTGTCCTGACAGATCATTTCACAAAGTTGGCACATGCCTTTCCCTGCTCAAATCAACAAGCGAAGCAAGTTGCGAAGAAGTTGTTGGATAACATATTCTGTGTATATGGGTTTGCGAAGCGCATACATACAGATCAAGGAGCCAACTTTGAGAGCGAGCTCATTGCGGAACTGCTTAGATTGTCGGGAGTCTCCAAGTCACACACTACCGCCTACCATCCCATGGGGAACGGAGGGACTGAGAGGTTTAACAGAACCCTGGGAGGCATGATCCGTTCACTGCCGCTGAGGGAGAAGGCCAGGTGGCCTCAGCAAATACAGACTCTGACATTTGCATACAATGCGACGGTGCATGAGACAACTGGGTATGCACCCTTCCACCTAATGTTTGGGCGGGTTTTGAGGTTCCCTGTTGATGTGATGTTCAGACAGGTTCTACATGACCCAGTGGTTGTTGACTACAGCAGTTATGCGACAACGCTTATGTCCCACCTCCATGAAGCAGCAGACGTTGCTCGGAAACATGCCATCAAGGAGCAAGACAAGCAAGCCAAAGGTTACAACCGTAAAGTCAAGGGGATCTGCTTGAACGTGGGAGACAGGGTGCTCCTTGCAAACAAAGGCGAGAGGGGGAAGAAGAAACTTGCGGACAAGTGGGAACCAACAGTCTATACTGTCATGGACAGCAACCCACAGACTCATGTCTACAAGCTGGAAGATGACAAGGCGAAGACGAGAGTGGTGCATCGCAACCTTATTCTGGATATCAGCTTCCTACCCATAGAGACTGCTGATGGGGACGCGCCGGAGACTGAGGACAGTCTTGGAGGATCAGAGGAAGGGTCTCAGATGGGTCTCGTCAACTCTCTGGAGGAAGAGAGAGGATCAGAGGAAGGGTCTCAGATGGGTCTCGTCAACTCTCTGGAGGAAGAGAGAGGATCAGAGGAAGGGTCTCAGATGGGTCTCGTCAACTCTCTGGAGAAAGAGAGAGGATCAGAGGAAGGGTCTCAGATGGGTCTCGTCAACTCTCTGGAGGAAGAGAGAGGTTCGGAGGATAGGACCAGAGTCTGCGGAGTGTATCAGGGACAGTGTCGGTGGTTGATGCAAGTAGTGCCCAGTCCTCCAGACCAGTGTCTACAGTTGACACATCAGACACAGTGCCAAGGGCCCCGACCAATATTCCTGTAGTCATTCCGGCTATTATAGAACGGGACCGAGACTGCCGTACACCTACACTGAGGAGCACAGAGGGTGTAGTCAGGACACGGGCTGGCAGGGTGGTTAGGGGAGTCAACCGTTTGATAGAGACGATGGTCCAGAGGCCGTTCGGTTGGTAGGAGTCCCCAGTCTCTTCTCGCTCTGTCCTAGGCGTTCTGTACTATCTCTTTCAGTTTCTTTATTTTTATTTTTTTATCTTGCACTGTGACACTGTAGGTGGCGTACTTACTACATGTGCTCACAAATGAGATATGAGACTCAAGTAGGCCGGGTAGTTTGGTGTGCAAGGCACAGAGTGATTCTAGGAGGAGCATAGGACTGTACACCCTATTGTTTTCTCTGAACCTGTTTGACAGGTAGCTTCTAGCTGATGTTGAAGATACGTTTCTTCATGTAAACCCGTGCCGGTTCTGACGTAGTGTTGGAGGTCCCTGTTAGTGTGTCCTGTCGGTTCAGGATTTTTGTGGAATTCAGGGGGGGTGTATGTAGCAGGTATATATAATATACTGTTATGTATTCCACAAATAATCCCTCCCTCACGTTTTATTTTAATTAAATTATTATTATTTTATTCTCAAAGTCTTTTATTTTGAAATCGTCACTTCCTCCCGAAGTGACGTATTTCCTCTCGTGCGTCCCTCTTCACGTCAGTCTGAACTGGATGAGTGAAGAGGTAAGATGGTCGCTCAGTATCTGTAAATATATTTCTGGTCTAAAAGAACGTTATGATGGTTTGAATGTGTAAATAAGTTGCCGGGCAATGAACCAGTTATATATAATAGTATCTACATTGATGATGGGCAGTTGTGCATTTGTTGTAATGATATTTAACCGTGGTGACGATCTTTTGAATGAACACATGGTAAATGGTTTTATAGCATGGACGAGGGGGAGGGGTGTACAGAGCTGGCGCCGATAGATTGTGACTGGTATTCTCCTCTCTGCAGCCTGTGAGCTGAGGGCGCCATCTTGTGGCCAAGACATAACAAGACATAACACTGTCTTGTATATTTGTTTAACAGGTGAAATAAATATGCTGAAATGGATCACGAGCCTGTTAACTTCACATGAACAATGTTTTTTTATTTGAACATTTCTTTTTTACAGGCGGTCCCACATGGGCCAAAAGAAAAAAAAAATTAAATAAGGCCCTCCCTCCCTCCCCCCACCCCTATACCAGACAAAATCATTCTAGAATACCTTAGATAGTTTATTAAACATTGTTTTTCCTTTTAGCTTTTAAATCACCCGACAGCAGTCACATATCTCTTGCATTCTGCAGATAGAGAAGAAGAAAAGTAAGAACATAATAGAAAAAATAAATAATAACAAGCTGAGAGACCAGGAAGGCCAGTCAGATCGCCTCTGTCACATTATCCGCTTCCATACCATCAAAGAAAGTTAGGAAAGGATCCCAAATATTGTGGAATTTTTTGGTACAACCTCTGATAGTATACCTGATCTTCTCCAGTTTAATATGATACATGACCTCTCTCATCCAGTGGCCGTAGACAGGTGAACCTGGGTCCTTCCATTTGAACAGTATCAGCCTTCTGGCCAAAAGTGAACAGAAGGCCAGCATTCTAGATTCCCACCATCTAAAGTGGATGTCCGCTGGGGCCACTCCGAATAATGCAATATATGGTGATGGCTCCACTTCCTTTCCAAATATCTTAGAGGAGGTGTCAAAGATGGTCTGCCAGTAGGTGTGCAACTTTGGGCACGTCCAGAACATGTGGAGTAGAGTCGCTGGAGCCTGTCTGCAGCGGTCGCATAAAGGGTCTATGTCGGGATATATCTTAGAGAGCCTGTCTTTATACCAATGCAGTCGGTGTACAATTTTAAATTGGATAACCGCATGTTTAAGGCAAATGGAAGAGGAGAAAATCCCCTGTATTATCTTGTCCCATGTGACCTCTGTGATTGGTTCACCTAAGTCAGTCTCCCATCTGCCCCTGAGGAGATCTAAAGGTGTCGAGTTGCTTCTATTAAGTAGTTCATAAATTCTGCTTATAGCCTGTTTCTGGATCAGTTTACAGTTCAAGATTGAGTCTAAAAGGGAGGCAGGAGGACACACTGGGTAGCAGTCCGAGTTCGAAGTTACGAAGCTCCGGAGTTGCAAGTATCTATAGAAGTGTGACCTAGGGATCTTGTATTTCTGTACTAGCTGTTCAAAGGAGGCAAAGTTGCCGTCTATATAGAGGTCAGACAGCGTAACCACTCCCAACCCAACCGTCAAAGGCCTTATCCATCGTTGATGGGACAAACATGTGATTTCTTGTGATCGGAGCAGCCAGTGATAGTTCCCTGAGGGAGAAGGTTCTTCTAAATTGGTTCCACACTTTTATCGAGTGGATGACAACTGGGTTCGAGGTAAAGGTAGATATGGGCTGTGTGAACGGGAGCTTAGCACATAACAAGGCAGATAGGGAGGTGGATTTAACCGACGCTCTCTCCAGTACTGTCCACCAGGGGGCTGTGTCCTCCCCCTTTACCCAGTATAATAACGATCTTATGTTTGCTGCCCAGTAGTAGTAAATAAAGTTTGGAAGCGCCATCCCACCCATTACGCGGGGTCTCTGCAGCATAGATCTTTTGATCCGGGGCGGTTTTTTGTTCCAGATAAAGGAAGATATCTGGTTGTTTATCTTGGAGAAGAATGTTTTGGTCAGAAAGATTGGAAGACTGAAATATATAAAAAAAATTCAGCAATACATTCATCTTTATTGTGTTGATTCTCCCACCCAGGGATAGCGGCAGGGGGTCCCAACGTTCAATATCTCTCACCAGGTTAGACAGTAAAGGTTGATAGTTAGCCATATATAGGTCCTTATGTTCATGCCTGATCCATATCCCGAGGTACTTGAACTTTTAGGGCTAATTTTAAACGGGAATGTGCTCAGAGGTATCCGATCCGCCAAGGTGCCGACGGGCATCAGTTCGCTTTTTTGAATGTTGATTTTGTATCCGGATATTTTGCCGAAGTCCGCAAGTAGGGTCATCAACCGAGGAAGACTCGTTTGGGGTTGTGATATATACAACAACATGTCATCCGCGTAGAGCGAGACTTTATGCTCCGAGCCCGCGCGCATGATCCCCTTGATATCGGTGTTCTGCCTCAGAGCCAGCGCAAGGGGCTCCATTGCGATCACGAAAAGGAGTGGAGACAAAGGACATCCCTGTCTCGTACCCCTATGGAGTTCAAAGTAGGTGGATAGATTGTTGTTGGTGCGAATGGCAGCCATCGGAGACGTATATAGAATTTTAATCCAAGCTATGAGTTTAGGGCCAAACCCAAACCTCTCCAGAGCGTGAAAAAGATAGTTCCACTCCACCCGATCAAACGCTTTTTCCGCATCAAGGGAGAGGACTACCTCAGGTGTTCCGGGTGGAGAGGGGCTATAAAGGATATTTAGGAGGCGTCTGATATTAAAGAAAGAGTACCGATTCTTGATGAAGCCTGTTTGGTCCGGCGAGATAATTGAGGGGAGAACCCCCTCCAGACGACGGGCCAGAACCTTAGCGAGAACCTTGACATCGGCGTTAAGGAGAGAAATTGGACGGAACGAGCCGCATTCCAGTGGGTTCTTGTCTTTCTTAAGGATTAAGGAGATAACCGCTTGGCGCATGGTCGGAGGAAGAGAATTTGTTGAGAATGATTAATCAAATACGGCTAGCAGCAGCGGGGACAGATGGGTTGAGAATTTTTTGTAGAAGTCTGTAGGGTAGCCGTCTGGCCCCGGGGACTTGCCACTCTGCATAGATCTAATCGCTGACGTAATCTCCGCAACCGTAAGTTCCTCCTCCAGATCTGCGGCCCTCTCTGGGTCGACTGTCGGGACGCGGAGAGTCCTATAGAAATCATCTAGCGTGGAGGGCCCCACTTGCGAGTCCGAGGTGTATAACGATTGGTAGAAAGTTTTAAAGCTTTTATTAATTTTAAGGTTGTCAGTGGCTTTTGAGCCCCGCTCGTCGTTGATAGTGGGGATGGACTGGTTGGCAGTTCTTTGTCGCAGCTGATGGGCAAGTATCCATCCGGCCTTCTTCTCAGCCTGTCGCGTTGACAGGAGGTCAAACTCAGTTCGCAGCGATATACGTTTTTTCAACCTGTCGGTTGATGGCGAGTGGCTATGTAGTCTATCTAGCTCCAAAATCTCGTCCGTCAGTTGCTTAAGGCGTGCCGTGTTTATCTTCTTTTGGTTGGCGCAATATGAAATCACCTGTCCCCTTAAGTACGCCTTCAGTGATTCCCAAATGGTTAAAGAAGACATTCCCGGAGTCTTATTAATGTCGAGAAATAATGTAATTTCCGAGGTCATGAAGCTTGTGAAGGCTTCCTCCGACAGGAGCAACGGGTTGAGTCTCCACTGGCGGTGGCCGAGCCGTGTATTCGGGATACTCATTTTCATAACTAAGGGACCATGGTCTGAGATAACTATCGCTCCATATTTGCATTTGGTTACGAGGGGAAGGAGTCTCTTATCCAGGAGAAAGCTGTCTATGCGCGAGAAGGTATTATGGACCTTCAGACATCCTCTGGATGTAGAATTACGAAACCGCCACACGTCAGCTACCCCATATGATTTAAGAAAGCGCCGGATAGCGTGGGCCGAGCTGGACTGGGGGGCCTTTCTGGGCGAGCTACGGTCCAGCACCGGGGAGAGTGCACAATTCATGTCGCCGCCAAGGATGAGATGGTGCGAGGTCGTATCTGGTAGGCGAGAAAAAAGGCTGGTGAAGAACGAAGGGTTGTCCCAGTTTGGTGCGTAGATATTAGCCAGAATGACCGGAAATGAATGCAGTTTCCCCACCACTATAATATATCGCCCTGCAGGGTCGGCCTCTACACTTGACATAGTAAATGGCATGTTTTTGTCTATCAAAATGGCTGCTCTTCTGGCCCTTGTGTGGAAGTTGGAGTGATACATCTGTCCCACCCACCCCCGCCCCAGTCGAGCATGGTCCGCAGTTTTTAAATCAAATCAAATCAAATCAAATTTATTTATAAGGCCCGACAACACATGTTAATGTCCCCATGGGCCGTTTAAACAAGTCAAGAAGAAAACATAACAATAAGTCAAGAACAGAACAAGAACACCATAAGGTCCAACAAATTTAAAATAAATGCAAATAAATGAAAGAATGCAAGCACTCCCAGACATACCCCACGCGAAGGTAATGAAAAACTCACTAAAACCTAACAATAGGGAAAAATGCTCCACAGGCAGTGTGGAGGAGAGAAACCTTAGAAGGGCCATTCAAGGGGGGATCTCCCTTCTTAGATGTCGGTGATAGTAGTGTTGCAGACTAACAGTTGGTAAGCATGCACTCAGGTGTGTAGTGAAACACAGATGAGTGCATGCAATAGCAACTGAACATTTTGAAAGATTAAAGATAGAGCTGATAGCGATAGCAACTGAACATTTTGAAAGATTGAAGATAGAGCTGATAGCGAATCTATTTGAGGCACAGGGGCGGCGCAAAGAGGGTCGCGTCCTCCCCGTCTTAATCACGGGACATTCAACACTCCGGTCATTGCTCAGGGACAGCCGGAGACAGGGAGATAGGGGGCGGAGCAGAAAGGGTCGCGACCTCCCCGACATCATCGCGGGACGTCCAGCACTCCGGTCACCACTACGAGACCTCCGGAGACAGGAGGGCACGCAGAGAGGGTCGCATCCTCCCAGCCTTCATCACGGGACGTCCGACACTCCGGTCAGCACTCCAGGACAGCAACTCACAGGGGGACAGGGAGACGGGACAGGCGTTAGACAGCTTGTGTGATTGTAGTGGGCGGACATAGCAATAGATACAAGTGGTAAGCATATATGTGAATAGAGTAGATATATGAAGTAAGCATATTATGTGAATAGAATAGAAGTACTTAACCCAGCAATGAAACCGCGTTGACACACCAGTTGACAGGACCACGGACAGACGACGGTAAGTAGCTGATCCAAGGCCTCGGTGGTGCATGTAGAGCAGTCACTGCAATCTTGGCCAAGACCCCGAGGCATCCATCACCTTAGTCAGCGCTAGGAGACAGGCACTCAGAGAGATGGGGGAGGGAGGGGGGGAGGGGGGGAGGGTGGGGGGGGGGGAGGGGGGGGGGGAGGAGTTAGAGAGTTCCCATGTTTGTGGTGCTGCAAAAAAACAGACATGGGGGAAAATAAACGTCCTAACTAAACTAGACAGATTAATCTAAAGGTCAGTCCCCGACCAGGTGAGATCAGGGTAGGTTGAAGGAGAGAGAGAAAAGATGGGTCTTAAGCAGGGATTTAAAAACTTCGACAGAGCAGGCGCCCCTGATGACGGCAGGTAATTTGTTCCACAGGTAGGGAGCGCGGTAGACAAAGGCTCTGTGGCCGGCGGATTTCTTTTTAACCCTAGGAATCGATAGAAACCCCGCATTTTGTGAGCGCAGAGCATGAGCAGGCAAGTATCGGGAGATGGATCGGATAGATAGAGCGGTGCAAGCCCATTTAAAATTTTGTAGGTGAGGAGTAGCACTTTAAACTCAGATCGGGCTTGAATAGGAAGCCAGTGTAGGGCGGACAAAACTGGTGTGATGTGATCAAATGTTCTAGTTCTAGTTAGTATCCGTGCAGCCGCATTTTGCACGAGTTGAAGATTTTTAAATGTCTACATTGAGTTGTTTTAAATGTGTAAGTACCTTCTTACGCTTTACTGGGTGGTTGAGTGATTTAACATTCCAACTCACGAAATTGACAGAGCACCCTTCCACCCCCGGTAACCCCCCCCCCCCTGACACCTATAAAAAACAAGGTGCCCAAAATACCCTTCAGAAACGAATCCACACATAATGTGCTTGTGTTGGAGGTGTTCTACCTATGGAGCCAGCCGCTCAGGCCCCCGTCGAGCCCCTTAGGTAAAAGAAAATAATAAAGAGAAAGAAAAGAAAAATAAGAGTAAAAGTTCTTACTCAGATCTTGGTATTATATAAGGTCTTCAGCTGCCCAGTGGGATACACCCAACCAGGTAAGGTAATATAGGTGGCAACGGTAAACGGTAAGCATAACAATAATATATTAACATTAACAACCTCACATCAAGCAGGCCCCGGAATAAGGCAGAACACCTTACTCCCGAGCAAGGGCAACCAACATGCCCCGTTAAACACAAAAAAGGGTGCCTGATTGGGTGATATAGAATAAATTGGAAGAGGTGTGGGAGTGTGCGTGTGTCCATGCGTCTACAAATGGGTGTGTACCTGGGCATATGTCCTTCAGTGTTCATGCAGTTGCGTGCACGTGAACCTATGTGTGTGTGTGTATGGATGTATCGGACACAGCCAGGGTGTAAGCGTATGGGTGTGTAGGCGTGAGTGTGTGGGTCCATGCCCCCGTATCTGTATAATGTGTAAACGTGTATGTGTGTCTACATGTGTGTCTGTGCATGCGCATAATATGCGCCCACGTGTGTGTGGTACGTCTAGAATCTCTAGATAGTGCATCCATTAGGTGTGCGAGCACGTGCGTCATCGTAGGTGTGAGAATGTGTGTACATATTTATATGTCTGTATGTGTATACACACATTGTCCTATTGGGGCAATGTGTACACTGTTCACATCACCTGTACATCATAAGTAGAGGGCAATGAATTTGCTGGAGATTGGTGAGTCACTTGATATATGGTGTCCAGTGGCGTCCTCTCAATGCTAGGCAGATGATGCTACACATAGATGATCACACAGTAGACATTACAGTAGCCTCTATACATATATTGTCCTGTTGAAGTTAATATGATACATTGTTCACATCACCTGCATATCATAAGCAGCACGTACACACGATACATCTCTCTTTCTATGTGGTCTCACCCGCTGCTGCGTGTACAATGTTCTTTCTGACGTAGCTCATTGCTTCACCTGCATCGATGAACTCTTTATCTTTTCCCCTGTGCGTGATGCGAAGTCGGGCTGGAAAAAGAATGCCGTACTGGGTGCCCTCACGACCGCGTAGTAGCTTCCTCACCTCCGTAAACGCAGCCCTGGCCTTCGCGACGCCCGTGGCATAGTCGGGGAAGATCGCAATAGGCATTCCGTTGAACTGTATTGGGGCCTGAGCGCGCGCCCGGCTCAAAACCTCGACACAGTCCTGGTAGTAATGGAGTTTAGCCACGATAGCACAAGGCTTCCCGTCCGTCCTCTTCGGCCCCAGTGTTCTGTGCGAACGGTCTACCAGCACTTCATTATCCATTCGTAGCACGTCTCTCAGTAGTTTTGAGACCGACACAGTGGAACTCAAGCCTTCCGTTTCAGCCACCCCAACTATCCTCACGTTGCACCTCCGCATTCTTCCTTCCATGTCCTCACATTCCCCTCTGAGACCCGCCATCTCTGATTTTAAGTCTTCGACTGTGGTTTGTAGCGTTACCACCTCGTCCGACCACCTCGAGAGACCACCCTCCACGTCTTTAACTGTAGCCTCCATTTTGTTCATGCCCACACGCAGTGTCGCTACACAGCTTCGCATTTTCTCATTCATCACTTTCAAATCATTTCTGATAAGGTCGAACTCTTTGGAAAGTGCACCTTTCAATTCCGATTGTATTATCTCTGCGAGTTCCGATTTCAGCCCGAGGAGAATCTCCGCCTTTAAGGCTGTGGTATCCACGCCGGACATCTTTGATGGTGTGGACGGTGGCGGCCCAGAAATGGAAGTCGAGGCTTTTTCAGGCCTACTTGGAGTCGGAACGAATCTGTATTTGCGTAGGTTTGATGCCATCTGTCCGTGTAAACAATGACCATTGGTTTGAACAAATGTACCCTGAGTAAGATTCACTAAGTTTTGTAAATCCATAGGCTTATTAAATTAAGATAAAATAAAAATAAGTAGAGGCTCGACGGGAGCTAGAACAAACAGCGTGTTACTCCATTGCTCGCCTAGCCACGCCCCCCATACTGTTTACTTTTACACACATTGTATATATTCAGATTCAAATTCTTTATTGCCTATATTTATTGTAATGTGTAATATAACCGATAGGGCATACAGATTCAGAGTTAATTATATTGTTTACATTGTTTCTTTTTTCTCATATTGTTAGAGGTGTCAAATCACCTCTACTTACAGAGTCCTGTGGTCGGGGTTCTGGAAGCGGTCTGAGCGAACTGGGAAGCTCTCTTTTTTAATTTGTTTTTGTAGAACTACCACAGTCTTGGTAATAACTGGTAATTACGGCAATGCAGGGTTTATATTTTTCCTACCTGTTTTTCCTCATGTGTTTCCAGTGGAGCACAAGTCCAACTTCCCCTTCCTGTTTACACACACAAGGTATAACTTTCAGCCAATCGTTGACCTCCATTATACTTCTGGTTGGTTCTGCCAAGTATTGAGTAATCAATCACAGCAGAGCTGCGGATGTTAGGCTTGCAAAAATAGTTCTGCATTTTTAACAAAAATTTTTGCTGGAAGCACAGAGGCTTCTAATGATACAATGAGTTGAGTCCCTTTGTCACACATTTTCAGGTAAATAAATAAAATAACAGCTTTTATCCAAAGCAAACAATTTGCTCCTCACATTTTACCCATTCACTCACACATTCACACAACAACGATGGAGGCAACCGTGCAAGGTACCGACGCTGCCCGGGCCGCTGGGAGGGTTTATTGGATATGGACAAAACGTAAAGAGAGCATAAACATATTGACAATGGACAGTGACAGGTAGTAACACTGCTATGGTCCTTTAAATCAATAGCCCCTGTACTCCATAGCCCAGACCTTGCCCTGGCCTATTGTGTTATGAGATGTTATCCCTGCTCCACACGGAGCACCGGCGCAGTAATTATATGTTGCTGGCTCTTCTATCTCCTCCTCTCCCGCTCTGCTCAACCGCTCTGCTGACACATTGATAAGCACCCCAGGATTACAATGACAAATTGACTCTCAGAATGACACACACACGCACATACACACACACACACACACTGCCATAATGCAGACACCTGGTCTCGCCTGGTCTTCTAAAACCTCTCGATTACAATCGAGAGATAAGGCGTCTAGACGCGTGGGATACCGTGTGTGTAAGACAGCCATTCATCATGTTCTATAGTATTCGTGTGGTGCGAGTCGGCCATTCATCACTTTGTGTAGTATTTGTGTGGCGATCGGCGGAAACTTTAACTACTGTTTTGTCTTGTACAAAGAGTGGGAGGAACCGCTCAACTTTTAACCCCATTCTGATTCAGATGCCTCCTTAATACCTCCTAATTGTGGCTTCTCCTTGTCTCATTTCACCACGTTTGAGTCAGGGCTCCCTGAGATGCATAGCTACAACAGACATACACACACAAACACAGCCTTGCGTTGCTATAGTAAGGCTTCATTCTCTAACCTTTAACCTTTCGTTTAATTTAATTTCAAGCCTTTATTTAAACTTGTAAGACACTGAGGTTACCCTAATTTACAGCGACGACCAGCTTACAAAACAAGTCTGCAATTTCATACATATAGGCACAATGAATAATAATAAACAATACATGTGTTGACACACAGTGGTTGGAGATTATACTTTTAAATGCAGCGGAAAAAAAGGAAGAACCTTCAACTTCAGAGTCAGTTGGAGGGCTGAAACCTTAAAGGAACATGCCAACATTTAGCTTAGCTTACCGTCTTCTCCAGAGAGAGACAAGATGATAGATACCAGTTTCCTCTCTGTGCGTTCAGTAGAAACTATCTGGCTGCACGTTAGCCTAGCTTAGCACAATGAATGGAAGCGGACAGATTCAGATTCAGATTCAGATTCCTAGGCATTGTCCAACACCTCTCCCGAAGGCTAACCGGCACTGTCCGCTTCCATTCATTGTGCTAAGCTAGGCTAACGTGCAGCCAGATAGCTTTCCACTGAACGCACAGAGAGGAAACTGGTATCTATCTTCTTGTCTCTCTCCGGAGAAGACGATAAGCTAATTTCCCAAAATGTTGGCGTGTTCCTTTAACCCTCACAGATGCATATCTAACCTTAAAGGGATAGTTTGGATTTTCTTCTCAGTAGTGTCAGTAGTGTAATCGATTCATAACCATTAGCGTATACTTACAGAGTCCTGTGGTCGGAGTTCTGACCACGTCGCCAGGGAAACTGAAGCTTCAGACAGGCAGCGCACAGGGTCTCGAGACAAAATTATAATAATAATAATAATAATAAACTTTATTTGTATAGCGTCTTTCATACAAAAATTGCAGCTCAAAGTGCTTCACAACAGAAAAAGACAGGCATAAATTGAGCACATAAAGTGCAAATTATATACAATCACAGTTTTTCACATTAGGATCTAACATCCCAATAGGCCGCCTTGTTTATGGTTTGATTCAGTTTTAAAAATAGACAATAATAAAAAGAGTAAGATAGAATAGACAGAGTAAAATAGTGCAGTGCAATAAAATAGTAGAATAGAATAGAGATCAAATTAGCACATAAAGTGAGTTTAAAAAATATATATATATAGAATCCACAACATACCGGGACTCCAACCACTGGGACTCTGTGAGTCAGCTAATGGGCATGCATCGATTACACTACTGGAAAATATGTCACACCACTTCATGTAAAAAAAATTCAAAAGATCTGAACTATCCCTTTAATGTTAATGTGATTTGCCTAATTAACAGCATTCTATAGACCTTACCATAAACCCCAAGTCCCACTCCTGAAATAAAGACTCTTTTCAAAGGGAGGGTCAGTCTACCGGTCCTCCTCACATTCCCAAAAAAGTCCTCAATTTGTTGTTGTCAAACGAGTTATAATACAAGTATAGTACAGTAAGTACAGTAACACACACATTGGGCCTCATTTAACAATATTCTCGTATGTGTAAAAGGTTTAAAGTTGATAAAATAGCAACAATGTACGTAAAACACAACATATATGCACATAAACTATGTCTATTGACTAATTATCATCTGGTTTCCACCGGATATAGTGTATCCTGTATATGGGGGCAGCGGTGGCCTAAAGGTTAGAGAAGCGGGTTTGTGACCAGAAGGTCGCCGGTTCGATCCCCCGGGCCGGCAGGAAAAATCTGGGCTGGGGAAGTGAATGAAAAAACTCTCCTCCATACCCTTAACACCAACCGCTGAAGTGCCCTTGAGCAAGGCACTAAACCCCCAACTGCTACAGTGGAGTTGCTCAGTGGCCAACAGTGTGTGGTTGTACTGGCAGCTCCCAGGTGTGAATAGAACTGTGTGAATGTGAAGCAGGGCATAGCTGAAAAAGAGCATCCGTGCTCAGCGTACCTACCCTGGGTAAATGAAGGTTAAAAAATATATATATATATTTAAAAGTATTTCTGCTTGAGAAACGAGGCCCATTGTGTTTCACTGCGACCCGTCTATTTACCCCAGAGGCTGACATGCTGCAACATTGATCCCTGCTGCTGTAGCACCAGAGGGTCCCTAACTGGTGGTGATTGATCGTTCGCTTTGATTGATCACTGGTAACCATGGCAACCTAGCGGGTAGGTCAGGGGGACAGGGTGATGGTTTTAGTGTGTGTCTAAACAGTGGTAACGGGACACCAGTTGACTGGATGATTTATAACGGCGTGTGGTACTGCTCGCTAGAATGTGTCTAGGTGTTGCATAAAGAGTGTCTGCTTATTTCCATAAAGATGTGGTCAATACTTGGAAAATTCCTCAAAGCATGTGTATTACATGTGTGCTTTTATGAGTCTGCTTAGCTGTGTGCACCCACAATTGCTACAGTGTGCATGTGTGCATGTAAAGGGCCTGCTTCCGCGAACATGTGCGTGTTTGTGTGTGTGTGTCTGTGTGTGTGTGTGTGTTTCCTGGAGGTAATGAGCGCTAATGAAAGCTGGAGCTCCAGGAAGCTCGTCAGTCGAGGGAAGTAATGATGTCACTCCAGTAGCACACATCATGCTACACCGTAACGTTACATAACACATGATGTTAAGATAAGATAAGATATTCCTTTATTGATCCCCTTGGGGAAATTCCGGCGTCATAGCAGCATGGGGGAAGGGGGGGGGGGAGGTACAGGTATGGGCAGGGTAATAGTAGAAAGACATAAATATAGCCAATACAATTAGCTCTGAATTAAGAATATGAGGAAAAATAAACAGTGTCTGTTTGTCTGTATATCGGTTACATTATACGTATAAATATAGGCAATAAATAATTAGAATCTGAATTATACTGTATACTATGAGTAAGAGTAAAAGTAAACAGTATACACCAGGTGCAGTACACATGGTGTTACACACATCACGCTACACTGTAATGTTACACTGTAATGTTACATAATATAATGTTACATAATACATGGTGTTACACACATCATGCTACACTGTAATGGTATAACGTATCTCCGATCTATGTAACGTATCTCTAGTCGATCGTTTGCTTAACTCGTATAGTGGAATTTCCTTTTCTCTGCGTTGAAGACACGTTGTTTCATTCATTCAATTGGCTCAATAGAGGGTTTGTATACTCATATGGCACCCTCCCCACCCATCGGGCGACCCCAGAGCGAGCGGTACGCTTCCGATAAGTGGACAGAGCCCCCACCAGCACCCTCTTACCAAACAACAACATCCCAGTCAGTCCCGTACCATCCTCTTTATTCTACCCTGATCGGGCAGCAGTCTGAATGGTCTTTACCCTATCCACATCGCTACCAGTCCTGTACAACGCAGGGCTGATAGCGATGTAAATTAATTTCTACACTGAATCTTCCAATCACACGCACCTCAAATTCCTATCTCTATCAGTGCTTTACGTTCAGACATTATTCGCGCGGTCGAGACCAGAACCAACGGTGTGAATCTTGGTTACTGATCTCCGCCGCGATCGACAATATCTTTTTGTAAAACACGGTCATTTCTTATAGCCAACCCTATTCGAAGACTGCTCGTCCCAAACCAATCTTAGACGCCCCATTTTCCCATTTACTCACCTTCAAATTTGTTGTTGTATCTCGGCTGAGTTCTGTTGAAGAAACCGTCGCCGTCTTCGATGAGAGAGAGCGAGTTTCGGTCCTCAAAGTAGTAGTGCGTCTTTGTCTTGGTTTTGTTCGAATATACAGCCCGGTGTCACGGTACCATTTAACGTATCTCCGATCTATGTAACGTATCTCTAGTCGATCGTTTGCTTAACTCGTATAGTGGAATTTCCTTTTCTCTGCGTTGAAGACACGTTGTTTCATTCATTCAATTGGCTCGCTTGAAATGAATCTGACACGAAACGAGAGCGCAGCAGGTACAAACAGAACGCGATCTGTGTTTTAATGAAACCACAGCTTAATCATCAGTCTTAACAACTTAAAAATGACTTCTAGCTAAAATCGTCTTCTTCTCGTGGTTGCTGGTTGCGTCTCGTACAATCGTCTCTTTTCTCGAACCATCCTAGTGGTAGCGTCTCCGGGATGATTCTCCTTAGTGTCTCCTTCTTCAGCGAGCACAGCCTGTTAAAGAGAAACTAAAACCACACCCCTCGTCCTGTTCCGTCCTGTGACGTAGGCCCAGGAGCATGGCTTTTCTCTGATTGGCTGAATTGCTTTAGACAGCATCCATTTTGTGAATACGTCATCTTGTATTTGTGAATCGTTTCTTTTAAGGCGCTATTGAGTTGTTAGAGACTGAGTTTGCCGTAAATGGAGCGAGTCACTATAATTACCGATACAACCACCAACAGTTTACTTCAAATCACTATTCCTATGTGTTACCTTGTTTGTAAGGATTTAAAACTTACAGATTACTTCCTGATTATTCAAGCTATATTAGTTTAATTGTTTTCCCGAATTCTGGGGCCTTTTACATATATATTTAAACTTATTATTGATCTTTAACCATGCTTATCGTATTTTATCTATTTTAAAGTAGTATCTTTGGCTTAGTTTTAACCTTTTCAAACACTCAAGCATTGTAACCAACTTCTAATTTTAGTCTATAATATGTTTTATGTCTAACTTAACTTCTAAAAGATCAATCCGTATCTTGTTTAGTCTCAAACTGATCCATACAATAATCTAAACCGGTCTAGTCTAATTTCAATACATAATACTTTATAATTTAGTTTACTGTTGTCCAAATTTAGGCAATTAATTACAAAGGAGTTCCTGTGACCAGAAGGCGACCAGGTGCCCTCTCCTTGGAAGTTGGACCCATAAAGATTGCTATTTCTAACAGTGGGTCCTTGAGTGACCTTTTTGTTAGGTTCTGGCTTGTATAAACAGGATGAACTGTTGAACTGCTAACGTTCTTGTCTCCAGGCCCCATATATGGCCTAGAGTATTTACAGTTGGCCTAATCAATCACAATGCATCCATTGTGGGGGAAGGTTTGGTCAACAGCCATCTGTTCAACTGTTAAACTTACTGGCAGCCAAAACCTGGTGGTATCTAAATTACCTTGTGGTTTCCTGTAGAATCTATGTGAAGGGGGAAGGGGCCATTTGCAGTTGCAGCGAGAGAGACATTTTTTATTCTTAACTGAAGTCTATTGAATATTTACCATTGTATAGTTGGTTTACACTTTTTAACCTATTGACTTTGGCCAGATTTAAATGCAGATTAACTGTTTCCTATACCTCTTACCACTCGGATTCGTCCCGTAGAATTGTACCTTGAGGAATCAGTAATGTTTCATTTTGATAATTTACCACAAACCCTTCTCTGAGGGTTCTAACCCTCATTTTGTAACCAGTAAATTCCAAAATCAAACATGTCTTTCCTTATATAAACCATAATCCTGTTAATATTTCTTTAAAAATAAAAAAAATACAAAAACCACAATACCATAACCATTTCCTTCTGTACAGTTATAAAATCATCTTTCACTCTTCCCCATACACCCTCGTTAGACTCTTCCCCAGTCACACACACCATCAGTTATTGATATGACTTCATGACTATTGGAAGGTAATCAAACAAGAATTGGCTTCCAAATTTATCAGCTTTTTTCTTTATGACTATTTTATCCATGTAATTAGCTTAATGTGTCTAGTTATGCAATGTACTCTGCAAGAAAAGATTAATACATCACACAAAAAAAAGATTAACATTCTAAAAAAAACGAGGGAGACTTAACCAAGAAAATATATACAATTTTCTCCCTCGAAAGGACCACTTAAGGTCTATTTTATCCTTAGCTTCAACCCTGTCAGTTATCCTTTATCGAAACCTCTGAGGTCTATTGATAACCCGTTGTGGCCGTTGCTCCTTCTTTTGGTCTGCGCTAAGCGCTTGTTTCCTGGGTTGTGTGCAGCCTTGGTACTGCCCTGAGATCCACAGAAGGAAATTATGTTTCCCTCTGTCCTTTTATTGCTTTTGGATTTGTTATTACAACACACAATTGATTGGAGGTTCACATTTCCCCCCCTCAGATACATTCTTCTACTGTTCTGCATTGACAATACATTTTTCCCAATTTATTTATCTATATATTCCATGGTTTCTTATGTTATTATTAGGGATGTCCGATATTATCGGCCGACCGATATTATCGGCCGATATCGGCAGTAAAATGTGATATCGGAAAATATCGGTATCGGTTTAAATTTTTTTTTTTAAATAACAATATTTGTTATATATATATCCAGTGAAATTATTAGTTACCTGAAATTATTCAGTTTTTTGGACGGGGAAACCCTGCATATATCGGTATCGGTTGATATCGGTATCGGAAATTAAGAGTTGGACAATATCGGAATATCGGTATCGGTAAGAAAGCCAATATCGAGCATCCCTAGTTATTATTCAATTAAATCACCTTTCTCTCATTTCTTTTGTGCTGTACTGTATTACTAGATCAAATGTCTCAAGTTCAACACAACACTACTCCACCCTTGAGAGTGGAATAATCATTACACAATCATACCTTAGTTCCAGACAGGTCCTCGGTCCAGACAGCTCAGCTCTGACGGGTCCCATTCACCAACAGACCCTATGCATGGTAACAAACCATATTTCCCTTAAACACACATCCTTCACACACTCTGCCAGCCCCCAACAAGCTGTCACAGAGTCCCCCATAAGCCAATTATCAATTACACATGTCCACACCTTACATTAACACTATTTGGCCAATGGCGACCAAACATCTACAGAGCTTACCTTGTTTCTCCAACTCCCACCACACACCAAAACATGACACAACCTCCCAGATTCTACATCTGGACTCTTAACGAGCGGAAAACAGAATTATGAATCAGCTCTCATTCATTTCCCCCGCCTCCAGCTCATCTTGTAGACTTCCCTACCAGTCTTGCTGGTTCACCCACCAACATGCTACCCTGACCGGCGAGAGTACCCTCTTAGCCCATCAGTTCCTAAGAAAAAGATAGAGAAAAGAAATGAAAACAAAGAAAAACGCCCAAAAAATTTAAGAAAATGTGAGTGTCATATCATACAACACACCCATCATACAGAATCAAACCAACATCCAGAGGCATAAATCCCCCTGTAAAAACTAGGAAAGAAAATAAAAAGAAACAAAACACTATATATACATTCTCTCATGCATTTATTTCTTTTTGTTTTTTCTAGTCTTTTCGACCACCCTTTGATCAAGCATGTATAATCACTATTAATCACTACTGAAGTAGTCCTTTTTTATTACACTGTCTAATATTAATATGTTCCATTTTTCCTGTTTTAAAACCACAGTTTTTGTTAATATGATTAGTCATGCATTTGCCAGTTACTTCATCCCCTCACAACCCCAACTTACCACTATTAGTCTTCCAAGCCATTTTAGTAACTTGCACACATAATCTAACCATCCAACTTATCTATATACATTTTTATTTTTCCTCTTATCCCTTCTCCTTTTTATTCTATTCCATCTCATGATTTAATATCTATCTCTATTTTCCTGAGCGTCCTAGCGTCTCCTGTGCATTTCATCATCGTTCTTCTCCTCCTGTGGCCTTTGCAGACACGACCTTTTTACACACTCCCTTAAATTATGCCCCAACATCCCACAGTTCCAGCACGTCTGTCCATGACCGTTTCTTGGTGGGGCGAACCCACAAGCCCCAGGGGCCTCCTGCTTGTGTTCGGATGGCCCTGATACCACCATTAGCAGGTCTGTCAGGCCCAGGTTCTGTCCTTGCTCTCTGCCATTACCTCCACGGCCTTCTCCTCTGATGGTCTCTCAACCCCCTTTGTTGGCTCTTTGGGCTCGCCACCCTTTACCACATGATCTGGCCATGTGTCCCAGTTCAGCACAAGACCAGCATTCTTTCGGCTGGTATCCCACAGTCCCCGACAGGCTCACACCTCTCCGGTCCTCTCCGGGCAGGGCCTGCTGAATGGAGGAAAGATGCACATACCTGTTCTCTTCTGCCGCTGCCCCTCGGGCCTGTCGTTGGGAGGGGCCTGTAAACTCACCCCTCCCGTGGTGTCCATCACCAAGCCCTCGCTGCTCAGCTCCCCGTTCAGGTAACGGAGCAAGTGACATCTCTTGTTCACTGAGCCCTCGTTCTGCAGCACGAAACATTACTTCCAAAATTACATCACTCATGATCTCAGTCTGCTCTGCCAGTTCTCGCTCTAGCATTTCCCTCTTGTGTGCGACTTGGTCAACAGCCAGCTGCCTCTCCACCAGGTCTCTACGGACTGTCTCATGTCTTTCGAACGCTTCCGTGAACGCTCTCTGTTTTTCTGGAGAGAGGCACGTTAGCCTCTCTTCCTCCCCCCTGGCGCTGGCTGTCTGGCTCCTTGTCACTGGGCCACGCCTCTCATTCTGGCTCTGGTGTTGGGGGAAATCTGGACAAGGCGCACTTGTGGGCTGAGAAAACTGTTCATGTATTTTCCCATACCTGTTGTCGGTCCCACGTATTGGCCACTCCATCTGTGTCCCCAACCCCTGTCCAGCCTCTGTTCCAGCCGCAAGGCCAGGGTGGGCCTCCTGGGACTGCTGTAAAAATGCAGTTCTCCTCCGTCTCTTTTTTTCTCCTTTTTTCAATTTGCAGTCACCTGAAATGATTAATCCAGCGCGGATCGGCTCCTGCTCGACGGACACTGGTTGGAGTAAAACAGTTGTCTCTGGTTGTCTCTCCTCAATGACCCCCTGTGTTGGAATCAAAGTCATAATTTCAAGTCCCTCTGTCATACTGGTCACCTGAGGGAAGTCCATCACATCCAAATCAATCAGGTTAATTTCAGGTATCAATTCTATTTCGGAAGTGTCTGCAAAGGTTGTCGGCTCTCTCCCACCATCGGCCTTATTTTTTCCTATCGCCCTTCGTGCTTTCTTTTTCTGCTTTTTGTTTTGGTTATGCAGTCTATAGCGACCTCCTTTTCTATACTTAAATACAAGGTTTTGTAAAGGCCTGAATATTTTTGGCCATTTCTTTTTCACCTCTATTGTGACATTTCCGGTTATTGAAATAGACAGATTGTCAACCTTCGCTATTGTTATTTCATCTAAGCCTTTAGTTGCTCCTATCATCGTTTCACCAAGGTGAACCTGCTGTGTATTCGACATTCTCACCACTTTCAACCACTCCTGGAATATTACTGTTTGAAAAAACAAGTTTCTCTGTGTTTTAAACTATTATTACCAACTTGAGTTAAAATCACTCACACTTTCAGATTTCTACCGGTGCAGACAGGGATTGATAATTTTCTTATCATACTATACCAAGGCTCCCATTTAGCCGTTAATCCCCAGTTGGTGTTGAAATCGTCAGAGCCTCGTCTGTCCTCGCCGAGCACCTGTCGGGAAAGAAAGAAAAACACACGCACTTAATCTCAGTGGTATTTCCCTTTTTATTCCATCAATATTTTACGCATGGAAATGTCGGGCATCTCTATACTAATAACACTTAGAGAGATTTGGTGCAATTTATTTGAACGACACGGCCTTAGCTTCGTTTTGTCCGTTGTCCAATCGGAAAACTGGATGTTCCAATCACTTGTCGTGTATCCCCTCACACGAATCTCTGGGGAATACAAATTTGCATCAACCTCGCCCGTCCGTTCTGGTATGCTGTTGGTCCTCCTTTAGACAATGAGAATTAGTTTCACAACAGCCTATCAATGTCTAAACCTTTCTGGTGGATATTCATTATCTAGCTGTTAAAAGTCGGTCTTTCTTGATGATTTGTCATATAGTTCTCATACGTTACTTTGAATAACCTCATTAACTAGATGACTAACTGCGACCTTAAATGTAATCATTTTCTTTTGTTGGTTTGCTTCTCAAATCATACTATGGGAAATCAAAAATGTACTTCTCCCTACATTACAATCAACATTTACATTTTAACATTTCATCACATACTTCATACAACATAATTTTCATAATTAATAAACACTTCTCCCCCTTCAACACCAATGTTTGGTGTTGACCTCATCTGCCACCATCTACCAAGGAAAATCAATTTTCAGCGGTTTATACCACTGAACTCCCCGATCTTAATATAGTGCCCAGCCGCCCATGTCATAAACCACAGACGCCAGCATCATACTACAGTAATATCCCCACAGACCCTCGACTTCTCAAAGGCCTGCCATCTCTCAGCCTAAAGCATCTTCCCTCAGTTTCGAACCTGAA
Organism: Notolepis coatsorum; assembly: GCF_963971535.1. Classification (NCBI taxonomy): domain Eukaryota; kingdom Metazoa; phylum Chordata; class Actinopteri; order Aulopiformes; family Paralepididae; genus Notolepis; species Notolepis coatsorum. The sequence goes on from NC_140167.1 coordinate 170,261,807, forward strand.
AGAAAAACCCCTAGGCCCCCTTTACAAGGAATATCACGATTACCGTCCAACCATACTCGTACCCAGACAGGCCAGTGCCCATACGGTACCCACACTCACATTCATAATAACAACACCTCTACCCAACTAAAAACACACACAACATGGCGTAAAGCCAACCCTGTTTCCAAATACACCCCCAACCCCCACTAACACACTTCTAACCCCACAAAATCAATGTACAACCTCAAGCTGAAAATGAGAAGTGAATTTCCTCTCATAGCCATTCCCCTGTCACCTCAGTGACACATGCAAACCATAATAGGAGGGGGAAGTAGGGGGCTGGTACCTTGTCTAAATGAAAAAAATATATCCCATGCCCACTCACCAACTGTCCCAAACAAACCTCAATCTAACAAACATTCCCCTCATAACAAACCCGACTGGACTACGTACACCCAGTCGAAATAAACATCCAACACCCAAAGCTGAATATAACCCCAGGGCCAGTCAGGGAGATGGGGGGGCCTCTGAATGGAAAAAAATATCCTAAACCCAACTCTGCATTCCACAACCTGAACTGGAATCGGTTAGCAGAGTATCCAATACAACCCATAATCATTCGAAGGGCAAGCATTGATGGAGAAAGGGAAAGAGGGGAGGGGGGGGCAGGCAGGGATGGAGGGAGGGAAAGAGAGTGAGAGAGAGGGAGGAATGGAGGTAAAAAATAGGGAGAGAGAGGGAGGGAGAGACGGAGGGAGGAGGGGAGGTAGGAAATAGGGAGAGAGAGGGAGGGAGAGACGGAGGGAGGAGGGGAGGTAGGAAATAGGGAGAGAGAGGGAGGGAGAGACGGAGGGAGGAGGGGAGGTAGGAAATAGGGAGAGAGAGGGAGGGAGAGACGGAGGGAGGAGGAGGGGGGGGGGCCTCCCAAACGAATAATAATACTATCTCAACCCTATACAATCAGAATTTAGAATTAACTAGTAGACCTTACAGTATCACCTGGTCCAGTTTACAAACAGGGCTTTAACCACTACTTCAGCATTCGCTGCACAACTTTAACTTAAATTAAACCCTACTTTAATATGACTAATGGTTCCTGCATGGAGTTTCTAAAAGTTAACACTATACCTAGGCCTTACTGTAGAGGCACTCCAATTTGAATAAAATCCATTCAGAGCCTGGGAACTAAGCAGAGGCAGATACCATTGAAGGCAAGTGTTGATGGAAACAGGGAAGGAGGGAGGGGGGGAGACACGCAGGGAGGGAGGGAGGGAGGGAGAGAGAGGAAAAGGGGGGGGGGGAGACACGCAGGGAGGGAGGGAGGGAGATAGGAAGGAGAGAGAGGGAGGGAGCGAGGGATAGAGCCTTTTGAACATCACATCTATTGCACTACAATACCCGCAATACCCTGTTGAAGGAGGTGTCATCACCCTCCAACTATAAGAGCGTCATCACGCAGCAAACCACAACACGGCTTCTAACTCGACGTGCTTACTCAATAAGAAACCACAACACCCAGAATCCTTTTATACAGGAAGTTGCTCTCGGAGTCACTCTAACCGGACATCGCGAGGTCTCGTAGTCAGCCACAAGTAGTAGCATCACGCGAGATCTCGCCACGGGAGTTACGTTATGTTTACAAAAATAACTCACGCACCTCCTTTCATTCTTAACCACTAATCCATACACCAAACACATATGTTATCTCACATCACCACAGTTATATTCAACTCTTTCATTCAGTAACAGTGTTCTCAGTGCTTTACTCAATGTACCCAATTTGGTCCTATCATAGCAACTTCATTTTCGGCGCCGAGGTCACCCCTCTCCGGTGCAGTAACACAACAACAACATTGTTGGGTTACCACTTATAAGTGCATTCATTAATCTAAACATCGCCCATAATATACAATTCTTCTCAATGTCCTAACCATAAAGTGCAGTTAGCTGGCCAGCTTAAGTAAGTACTTATTATTATCCATACACAAACCAGGCTTTTGGAACAACGACCCAACCTTGCAGACGAATTGCTCCACTTCTGCAGAGTCCCCGCACAAAGACTTTAAACGCAGGAGCCTCTCGGCTTGAATCGGAGTTTGTAACTACCTTGTGCTCCCAATGTCTTTACAAACCCAGATAACCCCACGCCATTCTCCAATCTACAAGTACTCTTTTCTCCGATTTGATAAAAATACGCAAATCAGAGTCGAATTGTTTCGATGTATCGCACATCCTGAAGTTTGCAACGTGTCGCAAAAATCAAATGTCACGAGCATCGATTTAAAACAGTCCATCCTCACAAGTCGGATTCCCATGCTTTCCCTTTAACCTGGCGGCCGCACGATCTGACCCAGTATAGCCCTATTTTACCTTTCTTACTGACTGCCATACCATTGCTCAATAGAGGGTTTGTATACTCGTATGGCACCCTCCCCACCCATCGGGCAACCCCAGAGCGAGCGGTACGCTTCCGATAAGTGGACAGAGCCCCCACCAGCACCCTCTTACCAAACAACAACATCCCAGTCAGTCCCGTACCATCCTCTTTATTCTACCCTGATCGGGCAGCAGTCTGAATGGTCTTTACCCTATCCACATCGCTACCAGTCCTGTACAACGCAGGGCTGATAGCGATGTAAATTCATTTCTACCCGTTACACTACACTGAATCTTCCAATCGCACGCACCTCAAATTCCTATCTCTATCAGTGCTTTACGTTCAGACATTATTCGCGCGGTGTGAATCTTGGTTACTGATCTCCGCCGCGATCGACAATATCTTTTTGTAAAACACGGTCATTTCTTATAGCCAACCCTATTCGAAGACTGCTCGTCCCAAACCAATCTTAGACGCCCCATTTTCCCGTTTACTCACCTTCAAATTCGTTGTTGTATCTCGGCTGAGTTCTGTTGAAGAAACCGTTGCTGCCTTCGATGAGAGAGAGCGAGTTTCGGTCCTCCAAGTAGTAGTGCGTCTTTGTCTTGGTTTCGTTCGAATATACAGCCCGGTGTCACGGTACCATTTAACGTATCTCCGATCTATGTAACGTATCTCTAGTCCAGGGGTTCCCAAACTTTTCAGGCCGGGGCCCAGAAAATAAGGCGTCAGAGAGCCGCGGCCCAATGCACATCGTCTGGCTTTCTTTTTTTTTTTTTTGCCAGGCGACCGATTTTTTAAGCCAAATATCACTTCAATCCTATTAAGTTAGTTCAAGTTAGTTATTCATTTATATGTGCTATTTATGAGAGGGCTAACTTGTTGCAAAATAATAATGATAATAATAATAGCCTCATTAAAATACTATTGTTGCTTCGGTTGTTTTCAGCGTTTTATGTGCATAATCTGTTATTTAGTTTGAAATGTTCGTTGAAATAAGTAGATTTTTCGTTTTTGTTTATTTATTAAGTTAATATAAAACCATATAGTCACATTTTAGAATACAATAGAATAGAATTTTAGAATACAACTAGAAACACTGTCCTGGCCTGCTTCTAAGTTCAGTGGCCTGACAAAAAAAAATTAAAATAAAAAAATAAAAAATAAAAAAAATATTTTTTTTAATATTTATTTTATTTTTTTTAAATCATCTCGTGGCCCATCCGTGGCTGCTCGCGGCCCACCTTTGGGTCGCGACCCCGACTTTGGGAACCACTGCTCTAGTCGATCGTTTGCTTAACTCGTATAGTGGAATTTCCTTTTCTCTGCGTTGAAGACACGTTGTTTCATTCATTCAATTGGCTTGCTTGAAATTAATCTGACACGAAACGAGAGCGCAGCAGGTACAAACAGAACGCGATCTGTGTTTTAATGAAACCACAGCTTAATCATCAGTCTTAACAACTTAGAAATTACTTCTAGCTAAAATCGTCTTCTTCTCGTGGTTGCTGGTTGCGTCTCGTACAATCGTCTCTTTTCTCGAACCATCCTAGTGGTAGCGTCTCCGGGATGATTCTCCTTGGTGTCTCCTTCTTCAGCGAGCACAGCCTGTTAAAGAGAAACTAAAGCCACACCCCTCGTCCTGTTCCGTCCTGTGACGTAGGCCCAGGAGCATGGCTTTTCTCTGATTGGCTGAATTGCTTTAGACAGCATCCATTTTGTGAATACGTCATCTTGTATTTGAGAATCGTTTCCTTTTAACACGCTATTGAGTTGTTAGAGACTGAGTTTGCCGTAAATGGAGGGAGTCACTATAATTACCGATACAACCACCAACAGTTTACTTCAAATCACTATTCCTATGTGTTACCTTGTTTGTAAGGATTTAAAACTTACAGATTACTTCCTGATTATTCAAGCTATATTAGTTTAATTGTTTTCCCGAATTCTGGGGCCTTTTACATATATATTTAAACTTATTATTGATCTTTAACCATGCTTATCGTATTTTATCTATTTTAAAGTAGTATCTTTGCCTTAGTTTTAACTTTTTCAAACACTCAAGCATTGTAACCAACTTCTAATTTTAGTCTATAATATGTTTTATGTCTAACTTAACTTCTAAAAGATCAATCCGTATCTTGTTTAGTCTCAAACTGATCCATACAATAATCTAAACCGGTCTAGTCTAATTTCAATACATAATACTTTATAATTTAGTTTACTGTTGTCCAAATTTAGGCAATTAATTACAAAGGAGTTCCTGTGACCAGAAGGCGACCAGGTGCCCTCTCCTTGGAAGTTGGACCCATAAAGATTGCTATTTCTAACAGTGGGTCCTTAAGTGACTTTTTTGTTAGGTTCTGGCTTGTATAAACAGGATGAACTGTTGAACTGCTAACTTTCTTGTCTCCAGGCCCCATATATGGCCTAGAGCAGTGGTTCTCAACTGGTCTAGCCTCGGGACCCAACATTTTCCTTAGTCATTAAGTCGCGACCCAAAATTTCGAACCACTATGATTTATGTAAAATAAATAAATTGCAGTAATACGCAATCTTTCAAAACATGAAATAAACACAAAAAAGTGTAACAAAAGTGCAACTATTGCTAAAAACCCAATGAAATAAAATAATAATAAATATGCTTCTTAGCAGATTTCTTAGCTTAACATAACAGACCTAAGTTTGGGGAAACTAATGGGATAACTGGGGTTGCAACAAAAGTGCAACTAAGGGCTAAAAACACAATGAAATAAAATAATAATAATAATAATAAATAATATATCCTTCTTAGCAGACTTCTTAGCTTAACATCCCAGGGAACTAATGGGATAACTGGGGATGTTGTTTGCTCCTGACAAGAGTCTCAGGCCCTGTTTAGACGGAAACGCTAGCAGGTGAATCCGCAAAAATATTTTTTCGGATGTGCCTTTCGTTTATACGGAAACAGCGTTTTTACGGGGTGAAACCGCAAAAAAGTGAGACTACCTTCCAGGGTGGAATTCCTAGAAACGATAAACCTTTGCGCTATCATCTAAACTGTCAAACCTCATAAAACGATGACGAAAGGGTTGTCAAGGCTCTCGTCGCACGTACTGCTTACATCACAGGCATGCGCCAGTAGCCTAGAAGCGTAAACAAAGCATGTCTGATTCTATCCATGGCGATCACCTGAAGGCTACATTGGCAGTACTTTTAAATACACAAGAATCTGTCCCGCGGCGTGACTGGACCCACTGTCTGTGAGTGACTCTGCTTTGGTCCAATCACATTCCCCACCCACAGTCTGCGAATCAGAGGCAGAGTAGGGCGGGTCTTCACAGCACGTCATGTGACATATGCGCCAATCGTGTGACAGCGGGGCTCAGTCGTCTCGAGTCGTTACAGCCTCGTCTGCACGGAGAATTCCATCCCAAAACGCTAGTCTAAACGCAAAATTAAAAGTGAGACCACAAGACGACTTTTGCGGTTTCTGTTCAGACTCTCTCCGTCTAAACGTAGCCTCAGCGTCTGGGGTGATGGTAGACAAAGCAACTCTGAGGTCATGCTCAATGTCCAATCTGTTCGTCCGCTTTGTCTTCAGCTGGACCAGAACTGAGAAGCCACTTTCACAAAGATAGGTAGCGGGAAAAAAAACATAAAAAAAAAAGAATTTTTCTTTTTTTAAACTTTTTTTTATTTTTTTCACACACATCCGCGACCCACTCAAAATGGCCCCGCGACCCACTTTTGGGTCGCGACCCACCAGTTGAGAAACACTGGCCTAGAGTATTTACAGTTGGCCTAATCAATCACAATGCATCCATTGTGGGGGAAGGTTTGGTCAACAGCAATCTGTTCAACTGTTAAACTTACTGGCAGCCAAAACCTGGTGGTATCTACAGTAAATTACCTTGTGGTTTCCTGTAGAATCTATGTGAAGGGGGAAGGGGCCATTTGCAGTTGCAGCGAGAGAGACATTTTTTATTCTTAACTGAAGTCTATTGAATATTTACCATTGTATAGTCGGTTTGCACTTTTTAACCTATTGACTTTGGCCAGATTTAAATGCAGATTAACTGTTTCCTATACCTCTTACCACTCTGATTCGTCCTGTAGAATTGTACCTTGAGGAATCAGTAATGTTTCATTTTGATAATTTACCACAGTTACATAATACATGGTGTTACACAAATGGAAACGTGCATCACACGTCAATAGATGTCCTATTCGATATAAATGTATAGTAATAGTAATAATTGTAACTGGAATAATTGTATATGTATGTCTTTCTGTACTTGTCTCTCTGTTCCTTATGTGTAGGTTAGTCTGAATACCTGTCTGTCTGACTGACTTCTTCCTTCATTATGTGTAGGTTAGTCTGAATACCTGTCTGTCTGACTGACTTCTTCCTTCATTATGTGTAGGTTAGTCTGAATACCTGCCTGTCTGACTGACTTCTTCCTTCATTATGTGTAGGTTAGTCTGAATACCTGCCTGTCTGACTGACTTCTTCCTTCATTATGTGTAGGTTAGTCTGAATACCTGTCTGTCTGACTGACTTCTTCCTTCATTATGTGTAGGTTAGTCTGAATACCTGCCTGTCTGACTGACTTCTTCCTTCATTATGTGTAGGTTAGTCTGAATACCTGCCTGTGTAACTGACTCTCTGTTCCTTATGTGTAGGTTAGTCTGAATACCTGTCTGTGTAACTGACTCTCTGTTCCGTATGTGTAGGTTAGTCCCTCTTCCTTCCTTCCGTATTCCTTCCTTCCTTCCTTCCTTCCTTCCTTCCTTCCTTCCTTCCTTCCTTCCTTCCTTCCTTCCTTCCTTCCTTCCTTCCTTCCTTCCTTCCTTCCTTCCTTCCTTCCTTCCTTCCTACTGTACCTTCACATTTCTACATGTGCTGAGTCTTGGACACTGGAGCTTAACAATACATGGAGAGATTGAGAAACGGAAAAAGATCAAAGTAAACGACTAATAATTGAGGATTCTCTCTCTATCTCCTCTCTCTCTCCCCCTCTCTCTCTCTCTCTCTCTCTCTCTCTCTCCCTCTCTCTCTCTCTCTCTCTCTCTCTCTCTCTCTCTCTCTCTCTCTCTCTCTCTCTCTCTCTCTCTCTCTCTCTCTCTCTCTCTCCTCTATCTCTTTCTCTCTCTCTCTCTCTCTCTCTCTCTCTCTCTCTCTCTCTCTCTCTCTCTCTCTCTCTCTCTCTCTCTCTCTCCCTCTATCCCTCACAACACACACACACAGCAGGTGGTGATTAGTGAGGGCTATTGGGCCTGGGCTGTTATTACTGTCTAATGAATCTGCCATAAAGCACCGGGACTGCTGCCGTCTGCTGTCTGCCTGTATGACCACAGGCCAGTGAAAGGGTGTGTGTGTGTGTGTGTGTGTGTGTGTGTGTGTGTGTGTGTGTGTGTGTGTGTGTGCGTGCGCGTGCATGTGCGTGTTGGTGTGTGTGTGTGTGTGTGCGTGCGTGCGTGCGTGTGTGTGTTGGGTGTGTGTGTGTGTGTGCGTGCGTGTGTGTGTGTGTGCGCGTGTGCGAGTGTGCGCGCACGAGTGTGTCTCAGGAACTGGATAGCATTGTGGAAGTGAAGATCTGCTTGTGCACTTGTGTGTATGTTGTCACATGTAGTGTGACAGAAGCGATGCTCTTTTTTTTTCTTCTTTTTTTTCTTGGTCTTTTTCCCCCTCCATTTTCCTCCGATTTTTCTCCCATCCCAATGTTAGTCGTATGCCAATTCCCAATCCCCTTCCTGGTCGCTGCGCACTTACCCCCCACAGTCAGATCATCTGGGAGAGTGGAGGCTATCACGTGCTTCCTCCGACACACGTCCAGCCAATCAACCGCTTCTTTTCACCTGGCAGCGCGGATCCTCCCCGAGAGGGCGTAGCGTGTGGAAGGATCACACTATCCCACTCAGGTCCTATCCGCGCTTAGCAGGCGCCCCGACCGAACTGTAGGAGTCGCTGTTTACAACGACCCGGACCCACCCCGCCAGCTTCTCCCACCCTCTAATACAGCCAATTGTATTAGTGTGAACGGCCAGCCAAGCTGGTGACAACCCCGGAGCTGTGAGCTGGGAGAGAGAGACAGACTTGGCTTAAAGAGCAGAAACGGATCCCCCTGATGTGTTGAAGGACTGGAAAATTATGTCACTCTCTCTCTCTCTCTCTCTCTCTCTCTCTCTCTCTCTCTCTCTCTCTCTCTCTCTCTCTCTCTCTCTCTCTCTCTCTCTCTCTCTCTCTCTCTCTCTCTCTCTCTCTCTCTCTCTCTCTCTCTCTCTCTCTCTCTCTCTCTCTCTCGCACGCACGCACGCACGCACGCACGCACACACACACACACACACACACACACACACACACACACACACACACACACACACACACACACACACACACACACACACACACACACACACACACACACAGTCTTGACCTCCAGACTAAGACAAGAGGGAGGTATTTATACTGGTTGACTAAACCAATACAGACACATGGGGAAAGACAAATAATCAATAATAAATTACATTAACCTTAATCATCTATAATTTATAATGAAGTTAGTTTGAAGAACACTATGTATTTATGTAGGAGACAATAACTGAGTCAAGCTAAAACATACATAAATCATAGTAGAACATCATTGTCTAATTAAATCCCCCCCCCTCCTCTTCTCATGGAGTTGGTATCTCCCGGCAAGCCTCTCCTGGTATTTAAATCCAGCCTCTTCCAATTACTGGTCATTTGCCAGTTGCCACCAGGAAGAGCAGAGCACCGCCCGGGACACCAAACATGTAAGACAAAGAAACAGCATGAGCAAACAATTATGATAAACAATGTAAACTAAGTGTGCACTAACTTAGGACCTTGTAATATATCATAATGCAAATAAATATGGAAGTATGGTATATGAAACAATAATAATGTGTGGTGTCATTATTTGATTTGTGTATGGGTATTATGGATGTTAAACAATGCATAAGGACAAAATGAAAAGAAGGGGAGTGTAGTGAGGGGGTGTAGTGGTTACCGACATTAGTGCTGATGTGCGGCAAATGGTGTGGCCGTCACACACTCCCCCCCTTCAGGAATCTCGCTGGGACAGCGGGAGAGGTAATCGGCAGTTGCATTGTCCCGGCCCGGGATGTGATGAACGGTGAACCGGAATGGCTGCATGGACAGGTACCAGCACGTTATCCTCCCATTGGTGTCCTTCATCCTCTCCAGCCATTTCAGTGCCTTGTGGTCAGTTTCCACGGTGAACTCCCTTCCCAGGAGGTAGTACTTAAGGGAATCGAGGGCCCACTTCACCGCCAGGCACTCCTTCTCTATAGTGGAATAGCGGACCTCCCTAGGGAACAGCTTGCGGCTGATGAAGGCCACAGGATGGCGGTCCTCTGGCAGCCCTTGCAGGAGAACAGCACCAAGCCCACGATCTGAAGCATCAGTTTGCAAGATAAAATGTTCATCAAAATCAGGGCTATACAGTACTGGGTTCTTACTCAGAGCCTGCTGCATATCCTGGAAAGCTGCTTCCGCCTCAGTTGTCCACTGGAGCTGGTTTGGGCCTTTCAGGCTAGTCATATCCGTTAGGATGGCAGCCCTAGCAGAGTAGTTAGGAATGAACCGGTGGTACCAACCTGACATTCCCATGAAGGACTTGAGCTGCTTTCTTGTTTGAGGCAGTGGACAGGACTCTAGGGCATGGACCTTCTGGACCTGGGGCTTTATCACACCATTTCCAATGACATAGCCAAGGTACTCAGTCTCTGTTTTGGCAAAAGCACACTTTGAGGGGTTGATGATCAGACCTGCAGATTGCAGACGCTCAAAGACCACTCCCAGGTGTTCCAGGTGAGATTCCCAGGTGGAGCTGTGAATGACAATGTCATCGAGATAGGCAGATGAAAAATCAGACAACCCGGACAGTACCTGATCCATGAGCCTCTGGAATGTAGCCGGGGCTCCATGTAATCCAAACGGCAGTACATTGAACTGGTAGAGACCCCACGGTGTCCGAAAGGCAGTCAGCTCCCGTGATCCCTGGGTCAGAGGGACTTGCCAATAGCCCTTGCACAGGTCGATGGTTGTCAAGTACTGTGCCTTACCCAAGCGCTCAATAAGATCATCAATGCGAGGGGTTGGATAAGAATCAAACTTAGAAACTGAATTCAAGTATCGGAAGTCAATACAGAACCTTATTGTGCCATCCTTCTTCGGTACCAGGACGATCGGATTGCACCACTCGCTCTTTGAGGCCTCAATGATTCCCAGGGACAACATCAGGTCCACTTCCTTCTTCAGGGAGATCAGGAGTCTCTCTGGTATCCTGTAACTCATACGCCTCACAGGTGCATTCTCATTCAACACAATGTCATGGTGTACCAAATCAGTGAGGCCAGGATTCTCCTGAAACATTTCGGGATCACAAAGGGCTCTCACCTGCGATTGTCGATCCTCTGGAAGATGGCTCAAGTCAGGGAGGGAGGAGGTTGGTACAGGCAGATACTGTTCATTGACATCCTCTTCATCCTCCACCCTCCTGATCAGCAACACCTCTTTCACCGATCTTGGCATCCATTCCTTGAGGAGGTTTACATGTAAAACTCTAGCAGAGCGGGTAGAAACCTCGTAAGTGGTAGGTCCCAACCTCCTCTTCACTTTAAAGGGTCCTTGCCACCTAGCCAACAACTTGCTCTCTTCAGTGGGAAGCATCACCAACACTTCTTGGCCAGGATCAAAACTCCTTCCCCGGGCTGACCGATCATACCAGGCTTTCTGGTGCCGTTGTGCCTCCGACATGTGTTCCTGTGCCAGAGAACTCATCCTCTCCAACTTGTCTCTCATCTGGACAACATAGGAAACAACATTAATGGGCTCATCACTCCCTCTGTCTCCCTCCCATATCTCTTTAAGCAGGGTTAGAGGCCCCCTTACCTCATGACCATAGAGCAGTTCAAAGGGTGAGAAACCTGTGGAGGCCTGGGGAACTTCTCTATAGGCAAATAGGATGTAGGGAAGCCATTGGTCCCAGTCAGAGCCAGTGTCATCCACAAACTTACGAAGCATTTGCTTAAGGGTCTGATTGAATCTCTCGGTTAACCCATCCGTTTGTGGATGATAGGGTGTGGTTCGCAGGCTTCTGATACCCAGCAGTTGGTATACCTCCTTCAGCAATTTGGACATGAAGTTGGTTCCCTGGTCAGTAAGTATCTCTCTGGGGAACCCTACCCTAGAGAAAAACTGTACCAGGCAGAAAGCAACAGACTTGGCTTTGATCGATTTTAGAGGAAAGACTTCAGGGTATTTCGTGGCATAATCAGTGATCACAAGCATGAAACGATTCCCTGACTTGCTTCTCTCTACAGGGCCAACAATGTCCATTCCCAGACGATCAAACGGAGTACTAATAATAGGCAGAGGTTGGAGGGGAGCTATGGGGGGGCCCTTGGGTGAGGTCTTTTGACATTGAGGGCAACTCCTAATGAACTGGGCAACATCTGCACGTAAGCCGGGCCAATGGAAACTGTGTTGAATCCGAGCAATTGTTTTATGTTTTCCCAGGTGGCCAGCCCAGGGAAAAGAGTGACCCAAGGAGAGTACAGTGTCTCTGGCTGCTCGAGGAACTACAAGCTGCTTAACTGGCCCAAGCTGCCGATATAGAACACCGTGCTGCATAACATAACTCCCTTCCATGGTATTGTCTGGCTTAGTCCCTGTCCTTTCCTGCTCGCTGGCCTTTTGGAAACAGGGAACCAGGCTTGGGTCTTCCTGCTGCATCTGAACCACATTGGTAGGGAGATTAAAACCCAAAGGCAGTTCAGGTGTTGGTTCAACATGTGGATCTACAACTGTGTGCGTAAACTTCTCCTGCCTTCTCTGCCTGCGTGTCTTGCGGGGCTTCCCTGGCTCTACTTCCAAGTCAGCACTGTAAAAAGGCAGGGTGCTTAGAGTCTGAAACGTCTCACCTGCCTGCTTGGCCTGTGCTCTTGTGACGGCAACATTACAAACTTGGCTTGGGTGTAGTAGGTCGAGGAGCACTGGCAAGTCATGGCCTAACACAACAGGAAAAGGTAGGTTATCAGCAACACCCACATTCAAAAGATATGTCTGCCCTTGTATCGTCATATAGAGATCCGCTGTGGGGTAAGGCTTCTCATCCCCATGTACACAACAGATAGGGACAGTCTCTTCTGTGCACACCATACTGGGCGGTACAAACTGCCTGTGTACTAGGGTCTGGGTGCTACCAGTGTCAATAAGGCCCCTGAGCTCCTGGCCATCGATACCAACAAGGACCTCTCTCATTTGCTCAACTTTATATTCAGGCTCCAAACTACGCCTCGGCACAAAACATGTCTGGGTGAGCTTGACTGAACTCCTCGGGCATCTTGGTTTGGTATGGCCTTCCTGCCCACATAGATAACAAATTATCCTTTTTCCATATGTCGAAAGGGCCGTATTCATTGGCTGGTTCTCTTGTACAGGAGGCTTACCCACAGCTGCGATTGACTTGGTGTTGTGCTGGAAAGACCAAGGTATCCTGTTGTCCTTGCCTGTCTTCCAGGAATCTTGGCTCCATGGCTGGCCTTTCCCTCGGGCCGCCACAAACACATCAGCCAGTGCTGCAGCCTCGACCGCAGTTCTGGGGTCATGCTCCTTGACCCACACCTGAAGCTCAGGAGACAACATGTTCAGATATTGTTCAAGGATTATAAATTCACTAATCTCTTCGATACTCTTACCCTTAGGCTGGACCCACTTCCAATAAAGCTCTTTCAATCGCACATACAGCTCCTTGGGGGTCTCCTCCGGCTCAACTTCCAGTGAGCGGAATCTTTGCCTGTAGGTCTCAGGGTTTATATCATACTTCCTGAGGATAGCTGTCTTAACCATAGACAGCTATACTCTGTACTATACTCAAGAGACTCATCCACATCCATATGCACATAAGCATTTCTGGCCTTTCCAGTCAGTAGGGGAATAAGGCGGAAAGCCCAATCAGCCCTAAGCCACCGACATGCTACTGCAATACGTTCAAATGTTATAAGAAAATGCTCAACATCGTCAGACTCTGTCAATTTCTCCAACCTAGGTTCCTGTGTGAACCGAGACTGACCTGACCGGATGTCTTCTGAATGAGATGTCTGAGCAACATGGAAGGAGTCCAGTTCTGGGCCTCCACTCCCCAGGGTCACGGTTGGTCCGGGGCTTGGGGACGGTTGGGCCTGCACCTCCATTTGAAGAAGACCAAACTGGTGTTGCAGTGCGTTGAACCTCTGATCCTGCCGTGCCACGGCCTGGTCCAGTCGAGCCTCTCGGGCTTGCTGCTGCTCCATGTGGGCTCGAATGATACCAGCCAGGTCTGCGATTGTTGGCTCCTTGCCCTCAGTACCTGGGGCCTCTCCAGTAGCTCCATCCGACTCAGCTCCAGTGGGCTGACTTGCCTTTCCTCCACGTTTCATGGAAAAAAAAAATAAATAAAAAATAGGAAAAAAAATCATCTACCTATGCCCTTTACTGGTTGATCCCACCGCTGTCACCATATGTGAGGGACCAAACAGCTTAGACATGAGGAGTCATAGGTAGAGTGCTCAAAGGAAGGTTTATTTTCCCCCAAAATGTAAATACAGGGGACAAAAACCACAAAAGTGCACCAATAACAAATAAGCAAAAATGCTGTTCTTGGGCCCAGCAGAACTCGGGTCAACTTAAACAGAACAAACTAAAAATACCTAACACAACTGAACCAAACAAAACTGACCTCCAGACTAAGACAAGAGGGAGGTATTTATACTGGTTGACTAAACCAATACAGACACATGGGGAAAGACAAATAATCAATAATAAATTACATTAACCTTAATCATCTATAATTTATAATGAAGTTAGTTTGAAGAACACTATGTATTTATGTAGGAGACAATAACTGAGTCAAGCTAAAACATACATAAATCATAGTAGAACATCATTGTCTAATTAAATCCCCCCCCTCCTCTTCTCATGGAGTTGGTATCTCCCGGCAAGCTTCTCCTGGTATTTAAATCCAGCCTCTTCCAATTACTGGTCATTTGCCAGTTGCCACCAGGAAGAGCAGAGCACCGCCCGGGACACCAAACATGTAAGACAAAGAAACAGCATGAGCAAACAATTATGATAAACAATGTAAACTAAGTGTGCACTAACTTAGGACCTTGTAATATATCATAATGCAAATAAAGATGGAAGAATGGAGAATGGCGCTGCAACGAACGGCTGCCTTTCTGTTCGCTCCGTCGAGACTGTGCTTACTTTTGTTAATATTTATAGTTTTAAGAGTTTTGTCTGTACCAACAGTAGGTGCATTTAATGTGTATGACCGTCAGTCACTTATAGACATCGGATTACGGGAAACTTACCGATTGGATTACTCACTGGACCAGCTTTCCGAACCGCAACAATGGCCTGAGCAGATTCTCCGGAGAATGGGACCAGACCCTTTGTTCCTTGATCCCAGGAACAAAGGAACCAGACGGCGTGGGAAGAGAGCTGGGATCCGTAACAGGCTGAGATCCAGACGCCACCGAACGCCATTGCCCAGTATATTGCTAGCCAATGTACAATCAATTGACAATAAACTGGATGACATCCGAGCAAGGATTCAATACCAAAGAGACGTCAGAGACTGCAACGTTCTCTGCTTCACCGAAACGTGGCTCACGCCGGACGTTCCAGACCACGCTATCCAACCAGCCGAACACTTCTTTATCCACCGCAAGGATCGTACAGCAGAGTCCGGTAAACAACGTGGAGGAGGTATTGCCTTCATGTTTAACAACAATTGGAGCGATCCAACTAACGTGAAGGAATTATCCAACCACTGCTGCCCAGACATGGAATATATAACCATCAAGTGTCGTCCTTTCTTCCTCCCGAGGGAGTTAACGGCGATCATCCTTGTAGGAGTGTATATTCCACCGCAAGCCAGTAACAACGTCGCGCTCTCCAGACTCCACGACGAGGTAAATAGAATACAAGCGGCGAACGTTAACGCCGCCATTTTAGTGCTGGGTGATTTCAATAGCGCCAATCTGAGAAAGGTATTACCTGACTTCTATCAGCATGTGACTTGCAACACCAGAGGCGGTAACATCCTAGATCACTGTTACACGCAATTTAAAGGTGGCTACAAGGCTCATTCTGATAGTGGCTTTGGTAAATCAGATCACGCGTCCATCTTTCTTTCACCAATGTACAAACAGAGAATCAAAAGTACTCCTGTAGTCTCGCGAGAGGTGCAGAAATGGGATTTGACGTCAGAGGAGACGCTCCAGTCTGCGTTTGACTGCACAGACTGGAATGTGTTCCGCGACACAGATAACATTAATGTCTACACGGAGACAATGCTGGACTATGTTTGTACTATGGTGGAAGAAACAATCCCCACTACCAAAATGAGAGTTTACCCAAATCAAAAACCCTGGGTAGACAAATCCGTCCGTGAAGCTCTGAGAGAGCGCACCAAAGCATACAACGACGGCCTAGTGGCAGGCAACATGAATGACCACAAGGTGGCGCGATACAACGTAAGGAGGACAGTGTCAGAGGCCAAACGGCGCTACAGGGATAAAATTGAACTCCAGTTTGAACAAGCTGACTCTAGAGCTATGTGGCAGGGGCTCAAAACGATGACAGACTACAAAGGCGCCTCCCTCAAACTGAACAGTGACATCTCCTTAGCAAATTACCTCAATACCTTCTATGCAAGGTTTGATGCTGGTAATAACAACACCAGCTCACAAGCCACGGCAATGGGGGGGGGGGGGGGTCGGCTGCTGATGGAGGCGCAGTGTTCAGGGTAACAGAGCATGAGGTGAGGCGGACCTTTAAAAAAGTGAATATCAGGAAGGCAGCAGGTCCGGACGGCATCCCCGGCCGCGTCCTAAAAGTCTGTGCCGACCAACTGGCCCCAGTATTCACTGACATATTTAACCTGTCCTTAGAACAGGCTGTCATCCCCACCTGCCTGAAGAAGTCCACTATTATCCCTGTACCCAAAAAATCCAAGCCTGCTTGCCTCAACGACTACCGCCCTGTAGCTCTCACCTCCATAGCCATGAAGTGCTTTGAGAAGCTAGTAAAGGGCTACATCTGCTCCTCCCTCCCCATCAACATGGACCCCCTGCAATTTGCATACCGCCCCAACAGGTCCACGGAGGACGCCATAGCCCATGTGCTGCACACAGCAGCATCACACCTGGACAAGAGGCAGGGGAACTATGTGAGAATGCTATTCATCGACTACAGCTCGGCATTCAATACCATAGTCCCCTCCATACTCATAGCCAAGCTCAGGGACCTGGGCTTGAACTATGACCTCTGCCAGTGGGTCTTGGACTTCCTGACTGGCAGACCCCAGGTGGTGAGAGCAGGCAACTGCACCTCCTCATCCATCACCCTCAACATAGGGGCCCCCCAGGGCTGTGTTCTGAGTCCCCTCCTCTACTCCCTGTACACACACGACTGTGTGGCTCAGCGGAGTAGCAATACAATCATCAAATTTGCTGACGACACAGTGGTGGTGGGCCTGATCTCTGCCAACGACGAGAGGGCCTACCTGGAAGAGGTCAAGGTCCTGGCGGGATGGTGCCAGGAAAACAGCCTCTCCCTGAACGTCAGCAAAACAAAGGAGATGATTGTGGACTTCAGGAGGTCGGGGGTCAAGGACTACAGCCCCCTCAGCATCGACGGGGCACCGGTTGAGAGAGTCAACAGCTTTAAGTACCTCGGAGCCTACATATCCGAGGACTTGACATGGACCACACACATTGACAGTGTTGTGAAGAAGGCACGACAACGCCTCTACTTCCTCAGGCGCCTAAGGAAGTTCCAAGTCAGTCAGAAGATCCTTAAGAACTTCTACTCATGTACAATAGAGAGCATCTTGACCGGCAACATCACCTCCTGGTTTGGGAATAGCACTGCACAAGACCGAAGCAGACTACAAAGAGTGACACGTTCAGCCGAACGCACAATTGGAGGGGGGCTCCCCACCCTCCAGAACATTTACAACAAGCGTTGCAAGGGCAAGGCTAAGAGAATCATTAAAGACTCCAGTCACCCGAACAACTGCCTCTTTGAACTGCTGCGGTCAGGCAAGCGATACCGGAGTCTCAAGGCGAGCACAGAAAGACTCAGAAGAAGCTTCTATCCCCAGGCCATCAGGCTGCTAAACGAACAATGAACACTACACAACAACAACAACCACCAAACGCACATAGCACACACATCCACACGCACACACTCACTTTAAACAAACACACTGTAGCACCCACTCCACACACTTTATAGCACACACCCACTTTAAACAAACACACTGTAGCACCCACTCCCCACACTTTATATTTATTGATGAAGGATTGCACTACAACTCGTACACCTTACTGTAAATTGTACCTAAATTGTACCTCATCCCATTTCTGCTTTGCACTATATAGTACTGTACATTAGTACACTGCATAGTATTGTATATTATATGCAGTGTTGGGACTAACGCGTTACAAAGTAACGCGTTACAGAAACGAAGTTACTTTTTGCCGCAACTAGTACTCTAACGCATTACTTTTGAAATTCAGTAACGCTACTTACGTTACTGAATGGTTCGTCACTGCGTTATTTGCGTTATATACGGCGTAGATTGATAGCGAGCGGTAGTGATTATTATTATTATCCTCATCCCCACCCGCGTAGAATGATACGAGGCGAGTCTGGCCACTGGCCAATCAGAAGTGCGCAAGAAATGCGGCTACGGAAAGAAATAGACCCTCTCTATTGTAAACAAAACAAACGCTCGCTATGAATCGACATAAAAAGAACGCAGTAACAAACTAACAAACCATTTAGCAACTACTTGGAGAGATAATTAATATACAACATGGAAACGAGATAAAGAACATGTTTGAGGCGCTGCTGGAGTCAACTGGACTAACGTAACGTTACTACATCTCAACCACCGCAGACTTTGGTGAGTCAGTGCAATGTGTTCACTGAAACTCAAGTTGATCAACGGATTTTGACTGTACGAAATCTGCCAGGGAATCTCATAATACTAATCAAACAATATAAATATAGTCCTTTCATGC
>NC_140167.1:170300269-170302769 GCF_963971535.1 Notolepis coatsorum
GAGGGACAGACATACAGACAGACACACTAACAGAGGGACAGACAGACGGACACACTAACAGAGGGACAGACAGACAGACAGACAGACAGACAGACAGACAGACACACTAACAGAGGGACAGACAGACAGACAGACAGGCAGACACACTAACAGAGGGACAGACAGACAGACAGACAGGCAGACAAACTAACAGAGGGACAGACAGACACACTAACAGACAGACAGACAGACAGGCAGACACACTAACAGAGGGACAGACAGACAAACTAACAGAGGGACAGACAGACACACTAACAGAGGGACAGACAGACACACTAACAGAGGGACAGACAGACACACTAACAGAGGGACAGACAGACACACTAACAGAGGGACAGACAGACACACTAACAGAGGGACAGACAGATGGACACACTAACAGAGGGACAGACAGACAGACACACTAACAGAGGGACAGACAGACACACTAACAGAGGGACAGACAGACACACTAACAGAGGGACAGACAGACACACTAACAGAGGGACAGACAGATGGACACACTAACAGAGGGACAGACAGACAGACACACTAACAGAGGGACAGACAGACACACTAACAGAGGGACAGACAGACACACTAACAGAGGGACAGACAGACGGACACACTAACAGAGGGACAGACAGACACACTAACAGAGGGACAGACAGACACACTAACAGACAGACACACTAACAGAGGGACAGACGGACACACTAACAGATGGACAGACAGACTGACAGACACACTAACAGAGTCCAAGACAGACAGACAGACACACTAACAGAGGGACAGACAGACAGACACACTAACAGACAGACACACTAACAGAGGGACAGACAGACAGACACACTAACAGAGGGACAGACAGACAGACAGACAGACAGACAGACAGACAGACACACTAACAGAGGGACAGACAGACACACTAACAGACAGACACACTAACAGAGGGACAGACGGACACTCTAACAGATGGACAGACAGACAGACAGACACACTAACAGAGTCCAAGACAGACAGACAGACACACTAACAGAGGGACAGACAGACAGACACACTAACAGACAGACACACTAACAGAGGGACAGACAGACGGACACACTAACAGAGGGACAGACAGACAGACACACTAACAGAGGGACAGACAGATGGACACACTAACAGAGGGACAGACAGACAGACAGACACACTAACAGAGGGACAGACAGACAGACAGACAGACAGACAGACAGACACACTAACAGACAGACAGACAGACAGACAGACACACTAACAGAGGGACAGACAGTCGGACAGACAGACAGACAGACACACTAACAGAGGGACAGACAGACAGACAGACACACTAACAGAGGGACAGACAGACAGACAGACACACTAACAGAGGGACAGACAGACTAACAGAGGGACAGACAGACGGACACACTAACAGAGGGACAGACAGACAGACAGACACACTAACAGAGGGACAGACAGACGGACACACTAACAGAGGGACAGACAGACGGACACACTAACAGAGGGACAGACAGACGGACACACTAACAGAGGGACAGACAGACGGACACACTAACAGAGGGACAGACAGACGGACAGACAGACACACTAACAGACAGACAGACAGACAGACAGACAGACAGACAGACAGACAGACATACAGACAGACAGACTAACAGAGGGACAGACAGACAGACAGACAGACAGACAGACACACTAACAGAGGGACAGACAGAGAGACACACTAACAGAGGGACAGACAGACAGACAGACCGACACACTAACAGACAGACAGACAGACAGACAGACAGACAGACAGACACACTAACAGAGGGACAGACAGACAGACAGACACACTAACAGAGGGACAGACAGATAGACAGACACACTAACAGAGGGACAGACAGACAGACACACTAACAGAGGGACAGACAGACAGACAGACAGACATATAGACAGACAGACACACTAACAGAGGGACAGACAGTCGGACAGACAGACAGAGACAGACAGCCACACTAACAGAGGGACAGACAGACAGACAGACAGACAGACAGACACACTAACAGAGGGACAGACAGACAGACAGACAGACAGACAGACAGACAGACACACTAACAGAGGGACAGACAGACAAACAGACAGACAGACACACTAACAGAGGGACAGACAGACGGACATACACACTAACAGAGGGACAGACAGACAGACAGACAGACAGACACACTAACAGAGGGACAGACAGACAGACAGACAGACAGACAGACAGACACACTAACAGAGGGACAGACAGACAAACAGACATACAGACACACTAACAGAGGGACAGACAGACGGACACACTAACAGAGGGACAGACAGACAGACAGACAGACACACTAACAGAGGGACAAACAGACAGACAGACACACTAACAGAGGGACAGACAGACAGACAGACAGAC
Source organism: Notolepis coatsorum (assembly GCF_963971535.1). Taxonomy (NCBI): domain Eukaryota; kingdom Metazoa; phylum Chordata; class Actinopteri; order Aulopiformes; family Paralepididae; genus Notolepis; species Notolepis coatsorum. The sequence continues at coordinate 170,302,731 of NC_140167.1, forward strand.
ACACTAACAGACAGACAGACAGACAGACAGACAGACAGA
>NC_140167.1:170315269-170317769 GCF_963971535.1 Notolepis coatsorum
GAGGGACAGACAGACAGACACACTAACAGAGGGACAGACAGACACACTAACAGAGGGACAGACAGACACACTAACAGAGGGACAGACAGACGGACACACTAACAGAGGGACAGACAGACACACTAACAGAGGGACAGACAGACACACTAACAGACAGACACACTAACAGAGGGACAGACGGACACACTAACAGATGGACAGACAGACAGACAGACACACTAACAGAGTCCAAGACAGACAGACAGACACACTAACAGAGGGACAGACAGACAGACACACTAACAGACAGACACACTAACAGAGGGACAGACAGACAGACACACTAACAGAGGGACAGACAGACACACTAACAGAGGGACAGACAGATGGACACACTAACAGAGGGACAGACAGACAGACAGACAGACATACACACTAACAGAGGGACAGACAGACAGACAGACAGACAGACAGACACACTAACAGACAGACAGACAGACAGACAGACACACTAACAGAGGGACAGACAGTCGGACAGACAGACAGACAGACACACTAACAGAGGGACAGACAGACAGACAGACACACTAACAGAGGGACAGACAGACAGACAGACACACTAACAGAGGGACAGACAGACTAACAGAGGGACAGACAGACGGACACACTAACAGAGGGACAGACAGACAGACAGACACACTAACAGAGGGACAGACAGACGGACACACTAACAGAGGGACAGACAGACGGACACACTAACAGAGGGACAGACAGACGGACACACTAACAGAGGGACAGACAGACGGACACACTAACAGAGGGACAGACAGACGGACAGACAGACACACTAACAGACAGACAGACAGACAGACAGACAGACAGACATACAGACAGACAGACAGACTAACAGAGGGACAGACAGACAGACACACTAACAGAGGGACAGACAGAGAGACACACTAACAGAGGGACAGACAGACAGACAGACAGACCGACACACTAACAGACAGACAGACAGACAGACAGACAGACAGACAGACACACTAACAGAGGGACAGACAGACAGACAGACAGACAGACACACTAACAGAGGGACAGACAGACAGACAGACACACTAACAGAGGGACAGACAGACAGACACACTAACAGAGGGACAGACAGACAGACAGACAGACATATAGACAGACAGACACACTAACAGAGGGACAGACAGTCGGACAGACAGACAGAGACAGACAGACACACTAACAGAGGGACAGACAGACAGACAGACAGACAGACACACTAACAGAGGGACAGACAGACAGACAGACAGACAGACACACTAACAGAGGGACAGACAGACAGACAGACAAACAGACAGACAGACACACTAACAGAGGGACAGACAGACGGACATACACACTAACAGAGGGACAGACAGACAGACAGACAGACAGACACACTAACAGAGGGACAGACAGACAGACAGACAGACAGACACACTAACAGAGGGACAGACAGACAAACAGACAGACAGACACACTAACAGAGGGACAGACAGACGGATACACTAACAGAGGGACAGACAGACAGACAGACACACTAACAGAGGGACAGACAGACAGACAGACACACTAACAGAGGGACAGACAGACAGACAGACAGACACACTAACAGAGGGACAGACAGACAGACAGACAGACAGACACACTAACAGACAGACAGACAGACAGACAGACAGACAGACAGACAGACAGACAGACAGACAGACAGACAGACAGACAGACAGACAGACAGACACACTAACAGAGGGACAGACAGTCGGACAGACAGACACACTAACAGAGGGACAGACAGACAGGCAGACACACTAACAGAGGGACAGACAGACACACTAACAGAGGGACAGACAGACGGACACACTAACAGAGGGACAGACAGACACACTAACAGAGGGACAGACAGACACACTAACAGACAGACACACTAACAGAGGGACAGACAGACGGACACACTAACAGAGGGACAGACAGACGGACACACTAACAGAGGGACAGACAGACAGACAGACACACTAACAGAGGGACATACAGACAGACAGACACACTAACAGAGGGACAGACAGACAGACACACTAACAGAGGGACAGACAGATGGACACACTAACAGAGGGACAGACAGACAGACAGACAGACAGACAGACAGACAGACAGACACACTAACAGAGGGACAGACAGACACACTAACAGACAGACACACTAACAGAGGGACAGACGGACACTCTAACAGATGGACAGACAGACAGACAGACACACTAACAGAGTCCAAGACAGACAGACAGACACACTAACAGAGGGACAGACAGACAGACACACTAACAGACAGACACACTAACAGAGGGACAGACAGACGGACACACTAACAGAGGGACAGACAGACAGACAGACACACTAACAGAGGGACAGACAGATGGACACACTAACAGAGGGACAGACAGACAGACAGACACACTAACAGAGGGACAGACAGACAGACAGA
>NC_140167.1:170325269-170327769 GCF_963971535.1 Notolepis coatsorum
ACAGACAGACAGACAGGCAGACACACTAACAGAGGGACAGACAGACAAACTAACAGAGGGACAGACAGACACACTAACAGAGTGACAGACAGACACACTAACAGAGGGACAGACAGACACACTAACAGAGGGACAGACAGACACACTAACAGAGGGACAGACAGACAGACACACTAATAGAGGGACAGACAGACGGACACACTAACAGAGGGACAGACAGACACACTAACAGAGGGACAGACAGACACACTAACAGAGGGACAGACAGATGGACACACTAACAGAGGGACAGACAGACAGACACACTAACAGAGGGACAGACAGACACACTAACAGAGGGACAGACAGACACACTAACAGAGGGACAGACAGACGGACACACTAACAGAGGGACAGACAGACACACTAACAGAGGGACAGACAGACACACTAACAGACAGACACACTAACAGAGGGACAGACGGACACACTAACAGATGGACAGACAGACAGACAGACACACTAACAGAGTCCAAGACAGACAGACAGACACACTAACAGAGGGACAGACAGACATACACACTAACAGACAGACACACTAACAGAGGGACAGACAGACAGACACACTAACAGAGGGACAGACAGACACACTAACAGAGGGACAGACAGATGGACACACTAACAGAGGGACAGACAGACAGACAGACAGACATACACACTAACAGAGGGACAGACAGACAGACAGACAGACAGACAGACAGACAGACACACTAACAGACAGACAGACAGACAGACAGACAGACACACTAACAGAGGGACAGACAGTCGGACAGACAGACAGACAGACACACTAACAGAGGGACAGACAGACAGACAGACACACTAACAGAGGGACAGACAGACAGACAGACACACTAACAGAGGGACAGACAGACTAACAGAGGGACAGACAGACGGACACACTAACAGAGGGACAGACAGACAGACAGACACACTAACAGAGGGACAGACAGACGGACACACTAACAGAGGGACAGACAGACGGACACACTAACAGAGGGACAGACAGACGGACACACTAACAGAGGGACAGACAGACGGACACACTAACAGAGGGACAGACAGACGGACAGACAGACACACTAACAGACAGACAGACAGACAGACAGACAGACATACAGACAGACAGACAGACTAACAGAGGGACAGACAGACAGACAGACAGACACACTAACAGAGGGACAGACAGAGAGACACACTAACAGAGGGACAGACAGACAGACAGACAGACCGACACACTAACAGACAGACAGACAGACAGACAGACAGACAGACAGACAGACAGACACACTAACAGAGGGACAGACAGACAGACAGACAGACAGACAGACACACTAACAGAGGGACAGACAGACAGACAGACACACTAACAGAGGGACAGACAGACAGACACACTAACAGAGGGACAGACAGACAGACAGACAGACATATAGACAGACAGACACACTAACAGAGGGACAGACAGTCGGACAGACAGACAGAGACAGACAGACACACTAACAGAGGGACAGACAGACAGACAGACAGACACACTAACAGAGGGACAGACAGACAGACAGACAGACAGACACACTAACAGAGGGACAGACAGACAGACAGACAAACAGACAGACAGACACACTAACAGAGTGACAGACAGACGGACATACACACTAACAGAGGGACAGACAGACAGACAGACAGACAGACAGACAGACAGACAGACACACTAACAGAGGGACAGACAGACAGACAGACAGACAGACAGACAGACACACTAACAGAGGGACAGACAGACAAACAGACAGACAGACACACTAACAGAGGGACAGACAGACGGATACACTAACAGAGGGACAGACAGACAGACAGACAGACACACTAACAGAGGGACAGACAGACAGACAGACACACTAACAGAGGGACAGACAGACAGACAGACAGACACACTAACAGAGGGACAGACAGACAGACAGACAGACACACTAACAGACAGACAGACAGACAGACAGACAGACAGACAGACAGACAGACAGACAGACACACTAACAGAGGGACAGACAGTCGGACAGACAGACACACTAACAGAGGGACAGACAGACAGGCAGACACACTAACAGAGGGACAGACAGACACACTAACAGAGGGACAGACAGACGGACACACTAACAGAGGGACAGACAGACACACTAACAGAGGGACAGACAGACACACTAACAGACAGACACACTAACAGAGGGACAGACAGACGGACACACTAACAGAGGGACAGACAGACGGACACACTAACAGAGGGACAGACAGACAGACAGACACACTAACAGAGGGACATACAGACAGACAGACACACTAACAGAGGGACAGACAGACAGACACACTAACAGAGGGACAGACAGATGGACACACTAACAGAGGGACAGACAGACAGACAGACAGACAGACAGACAGACAGACAGACACACTAACAGAGGGACAGACAGAC
>NC_140167.1:170332769-170335269 GCF_963971535.1 Notolepis coatsorum
ACAGAGGGACATACAGACAGACACACTAACAGACAGACACACTAACAGAGGGACAGACAGACGGACACACTAACAGAGGGACAGACATACAGACAGACACACTAACAGAGGGACAGACAGACGGACACACTAACAGAGGGACAGACAGACAGACAGACAGACAGACAGACAGACAGACACACTAACAGAGGGACAGACAGACAGACAGACAGGCAGACACACTAACAGAGGGACATACAGACAGACAGACAGACAAACTAACAGAGGGACAGACAGACACACTAACAGACAGACAGACAGACAGGCAGACACACTAACAGAGGGACAGACAGACAAACTAACAGAGGGACAGACAGACACACTAACAGAGGGACAGACAGACACACTAACAGAGGGACAGACAGACACACTAACAGAGGGACAGACAGACACACTAACAGAGGGACAGACAGACAGACACACTAATAGAGGGACAGACAGACGGACACACTAACAGAGGGACAGACAGACACACTAACAGAGGGACAGACAGACACACTAACAGAGGGACAGACAGATGGACACACTAACGGAGGGACAGACAGACAGACACACTAACAGAGGGACAGACAGACACACTAACAGAGGGACAGACAGACACACTAACAGAGGGACAGACAGACGGACACACTAACAGAGGGACAGACAGACACACTAACAGAGGGACAGACAGACACACTAACAGACAGACACACTAACAGAGGGACAGACGGACACACTAACAGATGGACAGACAGACAGACAGACACACTAACAGAGTCCAAGACAGACAGACAGACACACTAACAGAGGGACAGACAGACAGACACACTAACAGACAGACACACTAACAAAGGGACAGACAGACAGACACACTAACAGAGGGACAGACAGACACACTAACAGAGGGACAGACAGATGGACACACTAACAGAGGGACAGACAGACAGACAGACAGACATACACACTAACAGAGGGACAGACAGACAGACAGACAGACAGACAGACAGACAGACACACTAACAGACAGACAGACAGACAGACAGACAGACAGACAGACACACTAACAGAGGGACAGACAGTCGGACAGACAGACAGACAGACACACTAACAGAGGGACAGACAGACAGACAGACACACTAACAGAGGGACAGACAGACACACTAACAGAGGGACAGACAGACTAACAGAGGGACAGACAGACGGACACACTAACAGAGGGACAGACAGACAGACAGACACACTAACAGAGGGACAGACAGACGGACACACTAACAGAGGGACAGACAGACGGACACACTAACAGAGGGACAGACAGACGGACACACTAACAGAGGGACAGACAGACGGACACACTAACAGAGGGACAGACAGATGGACACACTAACAGAGGGACAGACAGACGGACACACTAACAGAGGGACAGACAGACGGACACACTAACAGAGGGACAGACAGACGGACACACTAACAGAGGGACAGACAGATGGACAGACAGACACACTAACAGACAGACAGACAGACAGACAGACAGACAGACAGACATACAGACAGACAGACTAACAGAGGGACAGACAGACAGACAGACAGACAGACAGACAGACACACTAACAGAGGGACAGACAGAGAGACACACTAACAGAGGGACAGACAGACAGACAGACCGACACACTAACAGACAGACAGACAGACAGACAGACAGACAGACAGACAGACAGACACACTAACAGAGGGACAGACAGACAGACAGACAGACAGACACACTAACAGAGGGACAGACAGACAGACAGACACACTAACAGAGGGACAGACAGACAGACACACTAACAGAGGGACAGACAGACAGACAGACAGATATATAGACAGACAGACACACTAACAGAGGGACAGACAGTCGGACAGACAGACAGAGACAGACAGACACACTAACAGAGGGACAGACAGACAGACAGACAGACACACTAACAGAGGGACAGACAGACAGACAGACAGACAGACACACTAACAGAGGGACAGATAGACAGACAGACAAACAGACAGACAGACACACTAACAGAGGGACAGACAGACGGACATACACACTAACAGAGGGACAGACAGACAGACAGACAGACAGACAGACAGACACACTAACAGAGGGACAGACAGACAGACAGACAGACAGACAGACACACTAACAGAGGGACAGACAGACAAACAGACAGACAGACACACTAACAGAGGGACAGACAGACGGATACACTAACAGAGGGACAGACAGACAGACAGACAGACACACTAACAGAGGGACAGACAGACAGACAGACACACTAACAGAGGGACAGACACACAGACAGACAGACACACTAACAGAGGGACAAACAAACAGACAGACACACTAACAGACAGACAGACAGACAGACAGACAGACAGACAGACAGACAGACAGACAGACAGACAGACACACTAACAGAGGGACAGACAGTCGGACAGACAGACACAC
>NC_140167.1:170342769-170360269 GCF_963971535.1 Notolepis coatsorum
GGACAGACGGACACACTAACAGAGGGACAAACAGACGGACACACTAACAGAGGGACAGACAGACGGACACACTAACAGAGGGACAGACAGACACACTAACAGACAGACACACTAACAGAGGGACAGACAGACAGACAGACACACTAACAGAGGGACAGACAGACTAACAGAGGGACAGACAGACGGACACACTAACAGAGGGACAGACAGACAGACAGACACACTAACAGAGGGACAGACAGACGGACACACTAACAGAGGGACAGACAGACGGACACACTAACTGAGGGACAGACAGACGGACACACTAACAGAGGGACAGACAGACGGACACACTAACAGAGGGACAGACAGACGGACAGACAGACACACTAACAGACAGACAGACAGACAGACAGACAGACATACAGACAGACAGACAGACAGACTAACAGAGGGACAGACAGTCGGACAGACAGACACACTAACAGAGGGACAGACAGACAGACAGACAGACAGACAGACAGACACACTAACAGACAGACAGACAGACAGACAGACAGACTAACAGAGGGACAGACAGTCGGACAGACAGACACACTAACAGAGGGACAGACAGACAGACAGACAGACACACTAACAGAGGGACAGACAAACTAACAGAGGGACAGACAGACACACTAACAGAGGGACAGACAGACAAACTAACAGAGGGACAGACAGACACACTAACAGACAGACAGACAGACAGGCAGACACACTAACAGAGGGACAGACAGACAAACTAACAGAGGGACAGACAGACACACTAACAGAGGGACAGACAGACACACTAACAGAGGGACAGACAGACACACTAACAGAGGGACAGACAGACACACTAACAGAGGGACAGACGGACACACTAACAGAGGGACAAACAGACGGACACACTAACAGAGGGACAGACAGACGGACACACTAACAGAGGGACAGACAGACACACTAACAGACAGACACACTAACAGAGGGACAGACAGACAGACAGACACACTAACAGAGGGACAGACAGACTAACAGAGGGACAGACAGACGGACACACTAACAGAGGGACAGACAGACAGACAGACACACTAACAGAGGGACAGCCAGACGGACACACTAACAGAGGGACAGACAGACGGACACACTAACTGAGGGACAGACAGACGGACACACTAACAGAGGGACAGACAGACGGACACACTAACAGAGGGACAGACAGACGGACAGACAGACACACTAACAGACAGACAGACAGACAGACAGACAGACATACAGACAGACAGACAGACTAACAGAGGGACAGACAGACAGACAGACAGACAGACAGACACACTAACAGAGGGACAGACAGAGAGACACACTAACAGAGGGACAGACAGACAGACAGACCGACACACTAACAGACAGACAGACAGACAGACAGACAGACACACTAACAGAGGGACAGACAGACAGACAGACAGACAGACAGACAGACAGACAGACAGACAGACACACTAACAGAGGGACAGACAGACAGACAGACACACTAACAGAGGGACAGACAGACAGACACACTAACAGAGGGACAGACAGACAGACAGACATATAGACAGACAGACACACTAACAGAGGGACAGACAGTCGGACAGACAGACAGAGACAGACAGACACACTAACAGAGGGACAGACAGACAGACAGACAGACACACTAACAGAGGGACAGACAGACAGACAGACACACTAACAGAGGGACAGACAGACAAACAGACAGACAGACACACTAACAGAGGGACAGACAGACGGACATACACACTAACAGAGGGACAGACAGACAGACAGACAGACAGACAGACAGACACACTAACAGAGGGACAGACAGACAGACAGACAGACAGACACACTAACAGAGGGACAGACAGACAAACAGACAGACAGACACACTAACAGAGGGACAGACAGACGGATACACTAACAGAGGGACAGACAGACAGACAGACAGACAGACACACTAACAGAGGGACAGACAGAGAGACACACTAACAGAGGGACAGACAGACAGACAGACCGACACACTAACAGACAGACAGACATACAGACAGACAGACACACTAACAGAGGGACAGACAGACAGACAGACAGACAGACAGACAGACACACTAACAGAGGGACAGACAGACAGACAGACACACTAACAGAGGGACAGACAGACAGACACACTAACAGAGGGACAGACAGACAGACAGACAGACAGACATATAGACAGACAGACACACTAACAGAGGGACAGACAGTCGGACAGACAGACAGAGACAGACAGACACACTAACAGAGGGACAGACAGACAGACAGACAGACAGACACACTAACAGAGGGACAGACAGACAGACAGACACACTAACAGAGGGACAGACAGACAGACAGACAAACAGACAGACAGACACACTAACAGAGGGACAGACAGACGGACATACACACTAACAGAGGGACAGACAGACAGACAGACAGACAGACAGACAGACACACTAACAGAGGGACAGACAGACAGACAGACAGACAGACACACTAACAGAGGGACAGACAGACAAACAGACAGACAGACACACTAACAGAGGGACAGACAGACGGATACACTAACAGAGGGACAGACAGACAGACAGACAGACACACTAACAGAGGGACAGACAGACAGACAGACACACTAACAGAGGGACAGACAGACAGACAGACAGACACACTAACAGAGGGACAGACAGACAGACAGACAGACAGACAGACAGACACACTAACAGACAGACAGACAGACAGACAGACAGACAGACAGACAGACAGACAGACAGACAGACAGACACACTAACAGAGGGACAGACAGTCGGACAGACAGACACACTAACAGAGGGACATACAGACAGGCAGACACACTAACAGAGGGACAGACAGACACACTAACAGAGGGACAGACAGACGGACACACTAACAGAGGGACAGACAGACACACTAACAGAGGGACAGACAGACACACTAACAGACAGACACACTAACAGAGGGACAGACAGACGGACACACTAACAGAGGGACAGACAGACGGACACACTAACAGAGGGACAGACAGACAGACAGACACACTAACAGAGGGACATACAGACAGACAGACACACTAACAGAGGGACAGACAGACGGACACACTAACAGAGGGACAGACAGATGGACACACTAACAGAGGGACAGACAGACAGACAGACAGACAGACAGACACACTAACAGAGGGACAGACAGACAGACACACTAACAGAGGGACAGACAGACAGACAGACAGACACACTAACAGACAGACAGACAGACAGACAGACAGACAGACAGACAGACAGACAGACAGACAGACAGACAGACAGACAGACTAACAGAGGGACAGACAGTCGGACAGACAGACACACTAACAGAGGGACAGACAGACAGACAGACAGACAGACAGACACACTAACAGACAGACAGACAGACAGACAGACTAACAGAGGGACAGACAGTCGGACAGACAGACACACTAAAAGAGGGACAGACAGACAGACAGACACACTAACAGAGGGACAGACAAACTAACAGAGGGACAGACAGACACACTAACAGAGGGACAGACAGACAAACTAACAGAGGGACAGACAGACACACTAACAGACAGACAGACAGACAGGCAGACACACTAACAGAGGGACAGACAGACAAACTAACAGAGGGACAGACAGACACACTAACAGAGGGACAGACAGACACACTAACAGAGGGACAGACAGACACACTAACAGAGGGACAGACAGACACACTAACAGAGGGACAGACGGACACACTAACAGAGGGACAAACAGACGGACACACTAACAGAGGGACAGACAGACGGACACACTAACAGAGGGACAGACAGACACACTAACAGACAGACACACTAACAGAGGGACAGACAGACAGACATACACACTAACAGAGGGACAGACAGACAGACAGACACACTAACAGAGGGACATACAGACAGACACACTAACAGACAGACACACTAACAGAGGGACAGACAGACGGACACACTAACAGAGGGACAGACATACAGACAGACACACTAACAGAGGGACAGACAGACGGACACACTAACAGAGGGACAGACAGACAGACAGACACACTAACAGAGGGACAGACAGACAGACAGACAGACAGGCAGACACACTAACAGAGGGACAGACAGACAGACAGACAGACAAACTAACAGAGGGACAGACAGACACACTAACAGACAGACAGACAGACAGACAGGCAGACACACTAACAGAGGGACAGACAGACAAACTAACAGAGGGACAGACAGACACACTAACAGAGGGACAGACAGACACACTAACAGAGGGACAGACAGACACACTAACAGAGGGACAGACAGACACACTAACAGAGGGACAGACAGACGGACACACTAACAGAGGGACAGACAGACGGACACACTAACAGAGGGACAGGCAGACACACTAACAGAGGGACAGACAGACACACTAACAGAGGGACAGACAGATGGACACACTAACAGAGGGACAGACAGACAGACACACTAACAGAGGGACAGACAGACACACTAACAGAGGGACAGACAGACACACTAACAGAGGGACAGACAGACGGACACACTAACAGAGGGACAGACAGACACACTAACAGAGGGACAGACAGACACACTAACAGACAGACACACTAACAGAGGGACAGACGGACACACTAACAGATGGACAGACAGACAGACAGACACACTAACAGAGTCCAAGACAGACAGACAGACACACTAACAGAGGGACAGACAGACAGACACACTAACAGACAGACACACTAACAGAGGGACAGACAGACGGACACACTAACAGAGGGACAGACAGACAGACACACTAACAGAGGGACAGACAGATGGACACACTAACAGAGGGACAGACAGACAGACAGACAGACAGACAGACAGACAGACAGACAGACACACTAACAGAGGGACAGACAGACAGACAGACAGACAGACACACTAACAGACAGACAGACAGACAGACACACTAACAGAGGGACAGACAGTCGGACAGACAGACAGACAGACACACTAACAGAGGGACAGACAGACAGACAGACAGACACACTAACAGAGGGACAGACAGACAGACAGACAGACAGACAGACACACTAACAGAGGGACAGACAGACAGACTAACAGAGGGACAGACAGACGGACACACTAACAGAGGGACAGACAGACAGACAGACACACTAACAGAGGGACAGACAGACGGACACACTAACAGAGGGACAGACAGACGGACACACTAACAGAGGGACAGACAGACGGACACACTAACAGAGGGACAGACAGACGGACACACTAACAGAGGGACAGACAGACGGACAGACAGACACACTAACAGACAGACAGACAGACAGACAGACAGACAGACAGACATACAGACAGACAGACAGACAGACTAACAGAGGGACAGACAGACAGACAGACAGACACACTAACAGAGGGACAGACAGAGAGACACACTAACAGAGGGACAGACAGACAGACAGACCGACACACTAACAGACAGACAGACAGACAGACAGACAGACAGACAGACAGACAGACAGACAGACAGACAGACAGACAGACAGACACACTAACAGAGGGACAGACAGACAGACTAACAGAGGGACAGACAGACGGACACACTAACAGAGGGACAGACAGACAGACAGACACACTAACAGAGTCCAAGACAGACAGACAGACACACTAACAGAGGGACAGACGGACACACTAACAGATGGACAGACAGACAGACAGACACACTAACAGAGTCCAAGACAGACAGACAGACACACTAACAGAGGGACAGACAGACAGACACACTAACAGACAGACACACTAACAGAGGGACAGACAGACGGACACACTAACAGAGGGACAGACAGACAGACAGACACACTAACAGAGGGACAGACAGATGGACACACTAACAGAGGGACAGACAGACAGACAGACAGACAGACAGACAGACAGACACACTAACAGAGGGACAGACAGACAGACAGACAGACAGACACACTAACAGACAGACAGACAGACAGACAGACAGACACACTAACAGAGGGACAGACAGTCGGACAGACAGACAGACAGACACACTAACAGAGGGACAGACAGACAGACAGACACACTAACAGAGGGACAGACAGACAGACAGACAGACACACTAACAGAGGGACAGACAGACAGACTAACAGAGGGACAGACAGACGGACACACTAACAGAGGGACAGACAGACAGACAGACACACTAACAGAGGGACAGACAGACGGACACACTAACAGAGGGACAGACAGACGGACACACTAACAGAGGGACAGACAGACGGACACACTAACAGAGGGACAGACAGACGGACACACTAACAGAGGGACAGACAGACGGACAGACAGACACACTAACAGACAGACAGACAGACAGACAGACAGACAGACATACAGACAGACAGACAGACAGACTAACAGAGGGACAGACAGACAGACAGACAGACACACTAACAGAGGGACAGACAGAGAGACACACTAACAGAGGGACAGACAGACAGACAGACCGACACACTAACAGACAGACAGACAGACAGACAGACAGACAGACAGACAGACAGACAGACAGACAGACAGACAGACAGACACACTAACAGAGGGACAGACAGACAGACTAACAGAGGGACAGACAGACGGACACACTAACAGAGGGACAGACAGACAGACAGACACACTAACAGAGGGACAGACAGACAGACACACTAACAGAGGGACAGACAGACGGACACACTAACAGAGGGACAGACAGACGGACACACTAACAGAGGGACAGACAGACGGACACACTAACAGAGGGACAGACAGACGGACAGACAGACACACTAACAGACAGACAGACAGACAGACAGACAGACAGACAGACATACAGACAGACAGACAGACAGACAGACTAACAGAGGGACAGACAGACAGACAGACAGACACACTAACAGAGGGACAGACAGAGAGACACACTAACAGAGGGACAGACAGACAGACAGACCGACACACTAACAGACAGACAGACAGACAGACAGACAGACAGACAGACAGACAGACAGACACACTAACAGAGGGACAGACAGACAGACAGACAGACAGACACACTAACAGAGGGACAGACAGACAGACAGACACACTAACAGAGGGACAGACAGACAGACACACTAACAGAGGGACAGACAGACACACTAACAGACAGACACATTAACAGAGGGACAGACGGACACACTAACAGATGGACAGACAGACAGACAGACACACTAACAGAGTCCAAGACAGACAGACAGACACACTAACAGAGGGACAGACAGACAGACACACTAACAGACAGACACACTAACAGAGGGACAGACAGACGGACACACTAACAGAGGGACAGACAGACAGACAGACACACTAACAGAGGGACAGACAGATGGACACACTAACAGAGGGACAGACAGACAGACAGACAGACAGACACACTAACAGAGGGACAGACAGACAGACAGACAGACACACTAACAGACAGACAGACAGACAGACAGACAGACAGACACACTAACAGAGGGACAGACAGTCGGACAGACAGACAGACAGACACACTAACAGAGGGACAGACAGACAGACAGACACACTAACAGAGGGACAGACAGACAGACAGACACACTAACAGAGGGACAGACAGACAGACTAACAGAGGGACAGACAGACGGACACACTAACAGAGGGACAGACAGACAGACAGACACACTAACAGAGGGACAGACAGACGGACACACTAACAGAGGGACAGACAGACGGACACACTAACAGAGGGACAGACAGACGGACACACTAACAGAGGGACAGACAGACGGACACACTAACAGAGGGACAGACAGACGGACAGACAGACACACTAACAGACAGACAGACAGACAGACAGACAGACATACAGACAGACAGACAGACTAACAGAGGGACAGACAGACAGACAGACAGACAGACACACTAACAGAGGGACAGACAGAGAGACACACTAACAGAGGGACAGACAGACAGACAGACCGACACACTAACAGACAGACAGACAGACAGACAGACAGACAGACAGACAGACAGACAGACAGACAGACACACTAACAGAGGGACAGACAGACAGACAGACAGACAGACAGACACACTAACAGAGGGACAGACAGACAGACAGACACACTAACAGAGGGACAGACAGACAGACACACTAACAGAGGGACAGACAGACAGACAGACATATAGACAGACAGACACACTAACAGAGGGACAGACAGTCAGACAGACAGACAGAGACAGACAGACAGACAGACACACTAACAGAGGGACAGACAGACAGACAGACAGACACACTAACAGAGGGACAGACAGACAGACACACTAACAGAGGGACAGACAGACAGACAGACACACTAACAGAGGGACAGACAGACAGACAAACAGACAGGCAGACACACTAACAGAGGGACAGACAGACGGACATACACACTAACAGAGGGACAGACAGACAGACAGACACACTAACAGAGGGACAGACAGACAGACAGACAGACAGACAGACAGACACACTAACAGAGGGACAGACAGACAAACAGACAGACAGACACACTAACAGAGGGACAGACAGACGGATACACTAACAGAGGGACAGACAGACAGACAGACACACTAACAGAGGGACAGACAGACAGACAGACACACTAACAGAGGGACAGACAGACAGACAGACAGACACACTAACAGAGGGACAGACAGACAGACAGACAGACACACTAACAGACAGACAGACATACAGACAGACAGACAGACAGACAGACATACAGACAGACAGACAGACAGACAGACAGACAGACAGACAGACACACTAACAGAGGGACAGACAGTCGGACAGACAGACACACTAACAGAGGGACAGACAGACAGGCAGACACACTAACAGAGGGACAGACAGACACACTAACAGAGGGACAGACAGACGGACACACTAACAGAGGGACAGACAGACACACTAACAGAGGGACAGACAGACACACTAACAGACAGACACACTAACAGAGGGACAGACAGACGGACACACTAACAGAGGGACAGACAGACGGACACACTAACAGAGGGACAGACAGACAGACAGACACACTAACAGAGGGACATACAGACAGACAGACACACTAACAGAGGGACAGACAGACGGACACACTAACAGAGGGACAGACAGATGGACACACTAACAGAGGGACAGACAGACAGACAGACAGACAGACACACTAACAGAGGGACAGACAGACAGACACACTAACAGAGGGACAGACAGACAGACAGACACACTAACAGACAGACAGACAGACAGACAGACAGACAGACATACAGACAGACAGACAGACAGACAGACAGACAGACAGACAGACAGACAGACAGACAGACAGACAGACAGACAGACAGACTAACAGAGGGACAGACAGTCGGACAGACAGACACACTAACAGAGGGACAGACAGACAGACAGACAGACAGACAGACACACTAACAGACAGACAGACAGACAGACAGACAGACAGACAGACAGACTAACAGAGGGACAGACAGTCGGACAGACAGACACACTAACAGAGGGACAGACAGACAGACAGACAGACAGACAGACAGACAGACAGACAGACAGACAGACAGACAGACACACTAACAGAGGGACATACAGACAGACACACTAACAGAGGGACAGACAGTCGGACAGACAGACAGAGACAGACAGACACACTAACAGAGGGACAGACAGACAGGTAGACAGACACACTAACAGAGGGACAGACAGACAGACAGACAGACAGACAGACAGACAGACACACTAACAGAGGGACAGACAGACAGACAGACAGACAGACAGACAGACAGACAGACAGACAGACAGACAGACAGACAGACAGACAGACAGACAGACAGACAGACACACTAACAGAGGGACAGACAGACGGGGGCAAAGAGGAGAGTACTGCAATGTAATATGCCACCCCCTCTCTCTCTCTCTCTCTCTCTCTCTCTCTCGCTCTCTCTCTCTCTCTCTCTCTCTCTCTCCTCTCTCTCTCTCTCTCTCTCTCTCTCTCTCTCGCTCTCTCTCTCTCCCTCTCTGTCTGCCCCCCCTCTATCTCTCTCTGTCCGTCCCCCCCCTCTCTCTCTCTCTGCCCTCCTCTCAGTGAGGCAGTTAAGGTTTCAACAGATTAGCATGTACCGAGCCCCATGGAAAAGTCATTTTGTCAACTGAGACCGTGCGCCTGGCTGTTAAGTAACTCAGGTAAGCTCAGCCGGGACACGCTGAAACATTCCTGATGAGAGCAATGGATGGATACGATTTTACTTTAGTGCATGCGTGTGTGTGTGTGTGTGCAGGGCCGCCTGGGAGAAATGCGAGGCCCTGTGCGAGATTTAAACGCGAGCCCCCCCCCCCCCTCCCCCCCCAAAAGGTAAAAAAAAAAAAATTTATATAATTCTTTTTTTTTTTTTTTTTTTTTTTACATACAGTCAACATATTCGTAAATAATAGCGCTGCCCGAGGCTGGGCATGATACAGTCAACATATAGCAAGAGCGAGAGCGAGAGAGAGCTCCCGTTCTACAGTCAATATACAGTGTACAGAGAGAGAGACACATTGGAAAGAAATTGAAATGCTATTTGGCCCTAAACAGAGAGTACACAGTGGCAGAATACCTGAGCACTGTGACTGAAGATCCTTGACTAGGTACAGACTCAGCGAGCACAGCCTAGCCATCGAGAAAGGCCGCCATAGGCAGACTGTGTGTGTTAGAAAGAGAGAGAGAGAGAGAGAGCATGTGTGTTAGAGAGAGAGCATGTATGAGAGAGATAAGCAAAGATGACCCCCTAAAGCAGGGGTGTCAAACTCATTTTCACAGAGGGCCACATCAGCATTATGGTTGCCCTCAAAGGGCCAAAGACCGTATAAATGTTAATGTAATGTAAAATAAATGTAGCTACACATTTACATATTGTTAAACATGGTGTTTCTGTATTTATTACTTATTCAAGTTATACATATTGCATATTGATTTGCATAAATGTACAAATATATGTTAGCTTATGTTATTTTAACAAATAATTTTAGTTTATCAGAACCCCATATTACTCCACCAATCAATGATCAAACCATTCAAGTAAATAACAAAGAAGAATATCATCAAATACAAGCTATGACATTAAGTTTGTTCAAAACCTTTTTGTCACAGTCAAGAGGGGCAGAACTAACAACTGTGAGCTGCAAAGAACACGTGGGACAGATGTGGCAGATGTTACAAAAACAAATGGCTGCACACAACCTTGCAGAGGCCATACATCCAACTAATGGAAGATAGTTTAATTAACTTTAATTAACAGATTGCAGAATGGGTACAGTACAGTACAGCTCAATACACACAATTGTTAAGGGGATGCAGACCAGAGAAAGACTTTCGACTTGTTTACATCAGGGTCCCCCATTTTCAATTCCTAATGAAATTGCTATTATGTGTCTGCATGAACACACAACTGTAACTATACTCAAAAATAACAAAATAAGGGTTGTCTCAGTTCACAACTATATTGGTCAAGTTTTGGGTGGGACTTGTTTGCGTCCCTACAGCTTCTTATTCAATTGAGCGAGATGCTCGGTTATGTCACACAGCCAGTTTGCATCTGACAGTTCAGACAATATTTCTTCAACCCTTTGTTACCTATTCCGCCTGGATCTTTTTTGTATTTTGGGCTGTAAAATTGTCAAAGAATGTCTGAGGAGTAAGTGCTTTTGGCTTTTTTCCTTTGTTACCTCAGATGTTCAACATACATGTATGTGTAAGAATGTGTAATAACTAAGGCTGTCAAAGTTAAAGCTTTATTAACGCATTAACCCACAATTATTTTAACACTGCTATTTTTTAACCCAATATTAATCTAATTTTTTTTTTTTTTTTTTTTTAACCTGAGCTCTTGGGGGGCCACATCAAATGATGTGGCGGGCCGGATTTGGCCTGCGGGCCGTGAGTTTGACACCTATGCCCTAAAGGATATTCAACTTTTAATGAAAGAACAAAACAGAAGGAAAAGATAACTTCACAAAGGCACCATGAATATACATAGATCCAAAAGGACAAAGATCAACACTTAAATCCAAAGAGAAGAGGGTCTATACCAGAGAAAATAAAGCAGCAAGGAGCCAATGGCCGACAGCTAAAGGCTAGCCAGGTAGGCTACTGACACCAGGCCACACACAGCTTTGGCCAACGGCCCAACGCTACCCAAGCTACACAAACGACCAAGACAATGAATTCACACACAACACATGTCGTATCTCCAAATGTTGTGAAGTAACATATGTTTTGCCTGGAAAAAAACATCGTTATTAACAAAACATTCGGGAGGGGAAGGAAGGAAGAGTGGGGTAATGTCATGATTTTCATTAATCTTACCTGCACCAAGGAACGCAGGGCGAAAGGCCGCAACACAGGTCTCCACGTTGACGAAAGGCCTCTCGCTGGCGGGACAAAAATAACCCCCTGCTATTCTCACGGCTAATGTCAATGGTCGTAGCACAAGCTAACAGCTAACTCAAGGCTAACTGATAGCATCAAACGAACGTTCCCAGCCGAGCGCAGCCGGCAGCTAACGTCGTAGCTAAACAGCTAACTGGCTAACAGTTAGCTCAACCAGGCTATCGCTAACCATTAGCTAACGCAGAAGCAAGCTATGCGGCTACATACAGGTGCTGACACCAGGTCACACACCGTTAGCTACTAGTAGTACTACAACAGCTAGTCGGCCAGTTTAGCTCCAGAGAGAGAGAGAGAGAGAGAGAGATGTCCACGGCGGGAATAGAATAGAGTTAATAGAATAGGTTAAAAACTCACCAAACGTCCAAGAGGATGGAGACAACCGCGTGGAGTTGACGAAGTTCATCTGCCAAACGACCATCCTCTTCATCTTGGCTGTATGCGCTGTCTCTAGGTTAGCTAACGCTAGTTAGCCTTTAGCTAAGCTAGCTACTAGCCGACATCATCATGGCTATACCATGACAAGGCTCCGGCCATTTGTCCCGCTAGCGAGAGGCCTTTCGTCAACGTTCCTTGGTGACCGACCGACTGATAATGACCGACCTCTTTCTTCGTCTTGGCTGGCATAACTAAGCATAATAGTCAAAAGCTGCACGCGCGAAATAGTCAAACGCAGCTGACTCACGCCGGTGTACTACACATGATGTCAGTAAAACCACTCCCTTCGTTGAAACCAATAGTATGTCTGCTGCAGAACCCCAGAGGCTGAGCTCCAATAGTGAGTATGTCTGCAGACCCAGGAACAAGTCAGACACATTCTACAAACGTGTCTAATGTGAAATATATAAGCATATAAGCAAAACTAGATTTGAGGTCTGTGATGAAAAAGGGCCTCGCGGGAAGGGTGGCCTCGCAAAAAAAAAGAAAAACAAAATTAATTTTATTTTTTGCGAGGCCCCCCTTCCCGCGAGGCCCTGTGCGACCGCACTGCTCGCACACCCCCTGAGGCGGCCCTGTGTGTGTGTGTGTGTGTGTGTGTGTGTGTGTGTGTGTGTGTGTGTGTGTGTTTGTGTGTGTGTGTGTGTGTGTGTGTGTGTGTGTGTGTGTGTGTGTGTGTGTGTGTGTGTGTGTGTGTGTGTGTGTGTGTGTGTGTGTGTGTGTGTGTGTGTGTGTGTGTGTGTGTGTGTGTGTGTGTGTGTGTGTGTGTGTGTGTGTGTGTGTGTGTGTGTGTGTGTGTGTGTGTGACCATACTTACTACACTTAATACCTGTGAGGTCCTATTGTTGAAAAGGAATTATTATGATTGAGGTTGTGGTTAGGGTTTAGTTTTGGAGCTCTCCTTAGCTAATAATCTACTCATGCTGCTTACTGCTCTATTTCAATTCTTTCATATCTCGTCGTATATCGTCGGCTCGCGTGGAGTTCCCCAAGGGTCCGCTTTAGGCCTCGTTTTTATTCACAGTACATACATTTAGTGTACATTTTACTGTATATTACTGTATATTTCCAGACTGTATATTTTAGAATGTATATACCTATTTTAGAATGTATATCTCTGACTGTGTATTTTTATTCTTATTCTTATTCCTATTCTTATTTTAGATTTTTTACTAACTGAATGTTCATTGTGAGTAATCTGTGGTGCTGAATTTCCCTTTGGATCAATAAAGTACTTCTATTCTATTCTATTCTGATCTATTCTAACATATTTTCCAAGCACAATTAATTTTTTTTACCATTACTATGCAGATGATACTAAACTTCATCCACCTGTGAAAATGTGATTCCAGCCGCCTCACATGACCTCAGAAAGGCCTTACAGGTCAGGTCAGATGTCACAGAGCGTTCTCCTCCCACCTCCTCTATGGGGAGCTGGCCAAGATGAGGAGCACGTTGAGCCACAGACTCATACCCCTCCGGCACTCCACCCACCGTCTCAGCCAGTCCTTCCTGCCA
This sequence comes from Notolepis coatsorum, assembly GCF_963971535.1. Taxonomy (NCBI): domain Eukaryota; kingdom Metazoa; phylum Chordata; class Actinopteri; order Aulopiformes; family Paralepididae; genus Notolepis; species Notolepis coatsorum. The sequence continues at coordinate 170,357,335 of NC_140167.1, forward strand.
GCGGCTATCAGGCTCCACAACCGTGGGCATGGACTGCTGCCAGCAGCTGGAGAAAGTTAATGGCTGCAGTGTATACTGTTTACTTTTACTCTTATTCAGATATATGTATTGTAACATATAACCTTCATCTGTACCTTATTTACACTGTTTATTTTTCTAGATCAGATCTAATTGTATTGCCTATATTTATGTCTTTGTACTATTACCCTGCCCATACCTGTACCTCCCCTCCCCCCTCCCCCATGCTGCTATCACGCCCAAATTGCACCAAGGGGATCAATAAAGGAATATCTTATCTCATCTTATGGCAATACATTTGAGATTATGGCCCACCCAATTCCATCAACCTGATTCACGACAGCCTTGGTTGGCTTTCTGCCACTGGGAACCCTGCAACTAGAAATCTGGTCGTGATATTTGATCGGGCCTCCGTTTCAATGATCAAGTCAAGATGGTCGTTCAGTCCGGTTCCCTCCGGTTGAAAGCCGTTTCCTAAATGACATCATGTTATCATCTTATCTCACTTAAACTCCTGGAACTTGCTCCACTCATCTCAGAGCCAGAAATCCCCTTCCTGTCTGTACTGTAGCTAATGCAAAATGCAGCCGCCTGGCTATCACTCCTATCTTAGCATCTCTATTTTGACTGATAACTACTAAGGCACAATGAGGACTGGCCCCTAGTTACATTTTAAAACATGAATGCCTTATGAGCTGGAGCACAGCCTAAGGTCCTCAGCCAGGGCCCTCTTGGCCATTCCAGGGTCTATGCTGGCTGCTGCAGTCTCAGCCACTCTGCCCCAGTCTCTGCCACTCTGCCCCAGTCTCAGCCACTCTGATCCAGTCTCTACCACTCTGCCCCAGTCCCAGCCACTCTGATCCAGTCTCTGCCACTGTCCCAGCCACTCTGCTCCAGTCCTAGCCACTCTGATCCAGTCTCTGCCACTGTCCCAGCCACTCTGCCACTGTCCCAGCCACTCTGCCCCAGTCCCAGCCACTCTGCCCCAGTCCCAGCCACTCTGATCCAGTCTCTGCCACTCTGCCCCAGTCCCAGCCACTCTGCCCCAGTCCCAGCCACTCTGCTCCAGTCTCTGCCACTCTGCCCCAGTCCCAGCCACTCTGCCCCAGTCTCTGCCACTCTGCCCCAGTCTCTGCCACTCTGATCCAGCCTCAGCCACTCTGATCCAGTCTCAGCCACTCTGATCCAGTCTCAGCCCCAGTCTCAGGCCAGACTAAAACGATTTTGGTCGTTTTAGGCAAAGTATTTGATCGTTTGCACCTTTTTGCCACACAGAACTGCGTTCTGGCAGCCTGAAGACGGTACTTTCTGATACCAGCTCCCAGAGTGCGCAATTCTGAAGACGCCTGAAGATGCCCCCCATTGCGTCACCATCTTTACAAGCGATACGCGTCTTCTCCTGAACCGATGACGCGATAGCCCACCTCTCCCTTACCCCGCGTGTGAAAACATCACAACAACCATATACTTATCAGTCACCACTGTCACATTCTCAATAAGTACAGAATCCTCAGCTGGGAAAACCTCACAAAATACACTGATGCCTGCCTATTATTCAAGATCTTAAATGGCAAGGCCCCCCCACCCCTCTGTACTTTTATCAAACAAAAAACATCTTATAATAGGTCCACAAGATCTACCCAGAGAGGGGACTGTACTGTGCCGTTTAGGTCCAGCTCCTTCAGTCAGTCCTGTTTTGTAGTCAGAGCCACTCAGTTCTGGAACACCCTACCAACTGAAATAAGACACTGTGCTACCTACCACACCTTTACAAAAAAACTCAAGACCTGGTTATTAACCAATCAAACATGTAATCACTTTTAATCATTTTATTGTGTATTTTATTATTGCTTTTATTATTATGTTGGATTATGTTGTAAATACTGTGTTGCACTGTTAATGTTTCTTATATATTATATTGTCTGTCTCATAACATCTTGCCAAAAGGACTACAGTTGCGAATTAGCCAGCTGGCTAAAACTGACACATTTACAGAAATGTTTATTAATGTGTACTGTCCTTTTTTTTAAAAAATAAACTGAAACTGAAACTGAATGGCATGTACAGCTATTGAGCTTGATCGGGCTTTTACAGCTTTACATATGCTATGCTCTCTCTATCTGTCTGAAGCGGATCGGGGCTCTGCTGTACACACACACACACACTCCCGACCGAGGCGTGTGCGTTCGTGTTACAGAAGCTATTGTGCTTGATCGGGAGGCTACTGTGATGCAATACACGATATTAACTAGAGATTAGCATCACATACTGTACTGTAGCTGTCCTTTTTCTGAAAACCCAAGCACATATTGTTCCATAGCATACGCCTTCAGTTGATCATGACAAATCCTCTCTTACCTTGACGATTAAAAAGCCTCCATAATTTACTAAATAAAGCTGTAGCCAGCCAGCTAGCATTGATGCTATTCAAAATGCTATCCACATTAGCTAAATAGCTAACCAACTAAATACAATAGACAGTGGTATCCTGAGGTAACGTTAAATACAGACAACGTTTGCTAGTCGAAATGACTGGACACAGGTACAAGTTAAACATCAATCAATTACTTTATTAATAAATTAATAACACAGGTAGTTTGAGTCTCTCTCTCCACTCCCGAACGTACGTTGTGCGCGCAGTGTTTGTCTCTGGAAACTAGGTCAGCTCAAAATCTGAAAGCTCAAAACAACGACAACACTTCCGGTCGGGGGTTTTCAAAATAAAAGAAACAGGAAAAACATTTATTTTGTAAATTTGTGGCACGCACTTATTATCTTGAGACGTTTTCGTTTTTACGGAAACCTTTTTTTAAATGAAAACGAAACGAAAACGAAAAAGATCTAAATCATTTTAGTCTGGACAAGGCCTCAGCCACTCTGATCCAGTCTCTGCCCCAGTCTCAGCCACTCTGCCTTG